>NC_081419.1:8296935-8334435 GCF_949786415.1 Peromyscus eremicus | reverse complement strand
AGAGTGATCTATCACATTTGAAACTATTGTATTTTGAATAAGAGTAAAATGTTGTTCCAAATCATTACATTTACTGATTAAATGCTCACCGATTTTTATCCATTGCTGTATTCGGCAATTTAAGCAAGAGTTTACCACAGTAATGCTTCACTGGATAATATTTGGAATAGAGTAACCATTTTAATGAGTTCATCGAGAGAGATTCAGCAGGGAGCATTTCAGGTGTATTACGGCTTTTGTCTTGTCAGGATGCACATCTCTATACCATTAGAAAAAGGGTTTCAGAGTCCTACTCATCTCAGTTAATAATGATTACAACAACAACAACAACAACAACAACAACAAAGCCAAACCCAGAGCTTCACCTTCCGAGTAAAGTCTGGGCAGCAGGATAGAATGTACAGGCAGGTTGTGTGCTTTTAGGAAACTTGTTAAGTGAATACCATTTCTTTGGGTTAAATTTCCATCACATTTTTAACTGTCCCAATATTGATCACCCTACAGAGGAATGAGACTGAAGCCTGGTAGTTATTAGTATAAAGAGGGTCAGCTGCAGAGATGGTCCCGAGCAGAGGCTCTCATGGTAATGATGCTGCTATTTATAGATCCCCATTTCATTAGTTGCAGAGTTTCAAGGAAGAGATTTTCTCTAGGGGAAATGGATACTTGAAGTTCATTTTCTCCCTCACATTAAGGCAGAAACGTGAACAACCTTCAGTATAGGACCTGTGATTATGGTATTTTTGCAGGGGCAGTTTATTCCCTAAATATATCTGCAGCAGTAAATGTACATTTAAAACATAATGTAGGGATTCAGAAGCACTGGCTGCTGTTCAGGCTGAGCGCTACATTGTGCACATTGCTCTTAATATCCTTGTCATTTTTTTTTTGTAAAAATTAAATTTCAGAAATTGTGCAAAGCTGTATATTATCATGGTCTTCCCTTCCTTCAGAGTGCTTTAGGGCCTAAGAAGGATGTAAGAAGTGCCAGTTCCCCCAAGATCCAGTCTACCCACAGTGTGTATCTGTCTATATTTGTGATATAGGTAATTGTGCTTTCCTTCTGGAATTCTTGACATTTGAGTTATTTTTTTCCCTTTAAGAGAATATTTACTTAGCTAGTATTCACTTAATTAGAACTGACTGTTTAATGTTTTCTGGGCGGGTATTTATGGTATTTTCTTTGCGATATTTGCATTCCAGAAATTAAGTCCCCCTGCCATTATTCGGCGAGCCTTTCATACATTAGAATGATGAATTGAAAGCAGAAATGGGAAAAAGACTGCAATGCAATGAAAATTTAATCAGCGTCTTCTGCTGCTTTAATAAGGCAAATAATTCTTATTGGCCGCTGTGTTAAGGTTTCTAATATTTAATTCATAACAAACCTTGCATTATTCTGCAGTAGCATCGACAGCTCCACTTTGCTGCCTGCCAACAGGCAACCATAAAAACTTAAAAGCAGATGTAAATGTCTAAAACAAGGAGAACGATTAGATCTAAAGCAGTCAAAAAATCAACAATATTGTGAAAGAATTTGATGGATCTCTGTATTTAGTGATGCAAAAATGATATTAATTACATTTTCTTGAACAGATTGTTTTTGACTTGGTACCCTTTTATAAAGCGTGTTCCTTAAGCAAATGCCAATTGAGTGTTTGGCTATAATCTTTGAACTGGACACAAACTGTGCTGATTCTACTGGAAGTATCCGGTTTATATTCCTGTGTGTATGAACTCTCAGATAGTATTGTGCTGAAATGGAGCGAGTGGAATAAAATGTTTTATCTTCAGTTAACCCAGTTTGAGGAAAGCAGTAGCTTTTGGAGACTGTTTTTGTTTGAAATGCCTGTTAAAAATTTTGTCCTAGGATTAAAGGAGTGTATGCTTTCATTTCTGACTCTGACTCAGATGATTCTGCAATTACAGTGCCGTCTTTCTGGATTACCATCTGGATTACCAGGGGCTTTTGTGTGAGGTTGTGTTGGACATTACGTCTGGACTTGCAGAATGAACAAAAAGATATTGTTACCGATTCCATGAAAACAGTCTGAATCATTCAGAAAGATGTGGAGAAGAGTATTTCTATAGTGTGAAGCCAGAGAAAATGGCAACCTGCCAAAGCTAGGTGCAAGCTCTTGTTACATGGAAGGGTTGGGCCTGTTCTCATTTCTTCTTGAAATGGCTTAATTGGTGTCAGCACCCCAGGGATAAAGGCCTCTAACACTGAAATCCACACGATTCACCCTGTCTTTGCTCAGTGTAGGGAAACTGGTAACAACTGGTGGTGAATGAGGAGTGAACGGTGCTGTAACAATACTCGATGATGTTTGGGATGACAGAAATTAATACGCACTTGCTTGAAGAAAGCAATGATTAATGGCAGTGAGCACGGGAACGCCGTTCCTCCTTTTACTCCACTTTGATGGGGATTGAAAAGCAAAAGCCTGTTTTCATTCTCTGTAGAAAGCAGAGGTCACACAGAGCACATTATAGCAATTTTTCCTCTCTGTTTTTTTTATTTCATAAATATTATGATAAGCATAGATTAGATGGATTTTTTTTATGAAAGCTTAAAAGGATATTTTATGTCATTTGAACATTGTTGTTTATGCATAAAGAAATCACACATTCCTCTCTTCCCTTGTTAGATCATTTCCCTTCATGTCAGAATAATTAGTATAATTAAGAATTAAAAAAGCTTACAAACATACACTTGTGTTAATGCTGCATACCATGTTATCATAGGAATTAAAAGAGCTTAGTTTCCTCGAGACTGCTAGGACAGGGTGGGACAAGGGTACTGCAGGGGCTGTCACCTTTTCCTCTGCCCCTCCCCCTGTTTTTCCTCAGTGAATGTTTGACGTAAATATATTTTGCAAGGTACTTGCACTTGTCAGCAGCTTTCTTAGGCATTTGATAAAGATTCTTTATTCTACAAGAAAGCCTGAAATAACAGAACTGTACTTTGGATAATGAATTCTTCATCTGTGTAGAACTTTAAAACAAAGTACAGTGTTGGCATTTTTTTCTTTTGAGTGAGAAGGCTGATATATCTTTTGGATCCGACAGGAAGACATAAATTAATAGAGTTCTGGAGTTCAGTTTCTCATTAATAATCCATTTTGTCATGGTTCTTGGCATTGTCAGGCTAGTAGCTGGTTCATATCTTGCTGAGGGATAAAAGCAGATTCTGTCTTAAGGCACAGAGCAGGAATAAAGAGTTTATCGCCTTTGGGGGAACTACATGCTAAAAGAAAAACATTGTTTTGCAAAAAGTTTCGGTTTTTGCTTAGAAATACACTCCACATTTCCCTGGGTAAAGCTTTTAAGATTTGAAAATGGCTCTGAGAACCTTGGAATATTATAGTTTTACATCATTGCTTAGAGTTGCCTTTGCTGACAGTTTGCAATACTTTATTTTTCAGGGACAGTTTTGGTAAAGTTAATACTATCTTGTATTTTATTTTTATAACTCTACATATGATCATATGATGGTTCAAAAACAAAGGCAGAAAAATCACTATTCCTCTCTTTCTGTTAGTTGTCAAGATAGTCTGTAATCTCAGCCTGTATTCTAGGCGTGGGATCGGAGGTGCTGTGAAGGTTGCAGTTTTAAATCATCTGGAACCTAGCAGAAGAGTAATTGTTTGATAATTTGATGATCCTAGTTTTATGTATTTATTTATTTTGAATCAGGGTCTCACTATGTAGTTTTGCCTACATTTACTATGTAGACTTGGCTGGAATCAAACTCACAGAGATCCTCTGCCCTCCTAGTGCTGGGATGAAAGGTGTGCAGCCCATGCTCTGCAGGTTACCTGTTTTTATGGAGACTTTAGAAACATTCGACATTAGCATCAGCCTTGGTCATAGAGTTTTTAAATGGCACCATTTAAACTTGCTTCTGTTTATATTTTGAAGAACTTAGTTCTTACAAAGATTGAAATAGTGATGGATATTTCAATGAATGAATACTATACCCTTCTGATACTCGAGGGTGTGATCACAAGTTGTCTTAGTGCCAGGAAGCTAGTTGAGTGGAGATGGGTGCAAGTGATACAAGTTGTTGTGTCTTCCTGTGTTTCAGAGTATTTTTTATCATGTATCCTGTAAGCCTTCTAAACAGACACGCTTTCGAAATAGACAAATGAAGAGTGCTTCATCTTTAAAGCCACGATTTTATGATGATGTTCTCAGCTAGACCTGTTCTTTTTGTTTGTTCATTTTTAAACTTCGAAGTAACACATGTAGGGTGAGCAGTTATAAGTGTTTACTGAGATAGCCGGCGATGAGAAGGGGTTTGTCTGGGTTAGAGGATGGAGGAAAGAGTGTTGAATTATTAGCTAAGGGAGAGAATAGGAGAGGTTTCACTTATTCTACTTTGAGGGGCTTTTTCTTGTCGATAATTAATAAATCTTGATGTTTTCTGAGTCATTAAAGTCATAATTAGATAAAATTGGCCTAAGTTAATACTTATAAGTAGTATGCTATAAAGATTCATTTAGGTATGGAGGGGGCTTTTTCTTTCTTTTTCCCTCTCATTGTTCTCTATGGGACTGTAAGCATTTAGAAGCCAAGGTCTTTTTTTTATCTTCTCTCTCTCTGCACACACGCACGCATGCATACACACACACACACACACACACACACACACACACACACGTACACGCACACATTTGAACACATTGAATCTGTACTATAATCTTCAAATTATTTGTGCTGGTTGATTTTTGTCAACACAAAACTAGACATACCTGGGAAGGGGGATCTTAATTGAGAAAATAGCTCCATAATATTGGTCTGTAGGCTAGTCCATGAGGCATTTTCTTGATTTGATTGATGTGGGAGGGCCCAGCCCAATGGGGACAGTGCCACCCCTGGGTAGGTAGTACTGGGTATGTAAGAAAGCCGGTCAAGCAAGTCAGTAAGCAGTGTTTCTCCATGGCTTCTGCTTTAACTCCTGCCTTGATTTCCTGCCCTGACTTCCCTCAGTGATGGACTGTTACCTGGAAGTGTAAGCTGAAATAAACCCTTTCCTCCCCAGGTTTGCTTTTGATCATAGTGTTTCATCACAGTAGTAGAAACCCTAAAGTAAGACATCTTTCATTTAGAAATTTATCTTACTTATATCAGCTACAGTATATATGGGAAAACTGCCAAAGTTGCTTACTTAGATCTTAAGTAATTTATATGTAAATTATTTATAAAAATAATTTATATATATTACTGTTGCCATTGTTATCATTAATGGTAATATTCTAAAAGAAAAACTTCTGTTTGAAAACCAGTAACAAGCTTAATGTTGCTTTAATTTACCTTTAAGGTTTTTACTTTAGAACTAAGTATGATCAAGCAATATATTTCAGAGGCAGGAAAATTTATGTTCCCAAAAGGAAGTTTTGAATTATGATGTAAGACATGTTTCTCTGTAGAGTTGGAAAGGATATTTGTTTTAGTACATGATAATGAAATCTTAAAGAGTAGATTTTGACAAGAGACATTTTGCTGACATAGAATATTTTGTTCATTTTGACTTTCAAATAAGTTCATCTGTCATAATGATTGATTTATATTCATTTTATCCTGTTCAGTTTTGTAGCTGAGTTTTCAGTCTATAAACTACAGAAATCCCTGTTTAAGTTAATGATAAATTAAATAATTATCTTCAAAGATGACTGATTGGTCATGTGTTTTTGATTAGTCCAAAGATTAGTCCTGGATTAGTTAAATCAAAAGGTACTACAATCATGAGTTATTTTAAATGAGTGCTAATTTTAAATAGCATGATCAGAAACACAGAATGTGGTAAGGTATCATTTTATTTAATTGCTGTAAGTTTTTGTTCCTTTGGACTTTTGAATTTACACACACTACAGACTTGTTGAACCGTTTCTTTCCTAGTTTGAACTGGACACTGGTTTGTTGCTTATCAAGTGAAAGACATGGGAAATCATGATCCTTATGTACCTGCTTTGTTAGTTGTAACTGTTAGATTAATTTGAAAGAGGTTTTTTTTTCCCCCTTAGAAACTAAATATTTGTACTCTAGAGCCATGGAAATGGTGACACTCTGAATGGCTGTACTGAAAACAGTGCAGGTGACTGGTGTGATTGGGACTGCTAACTGGTGAATCACAGCAGCTCTGTGGTTTAGGTGATGTCAGTCTACTTAAAACCATTACACACATTGCCAAGGATTTTGTTTCATGGAAACTATTAAGATGTGGAAAGTTCACAACTATTTGATGAATATTTTATTCCTTTTTCTTCTTTATTGCTAAAAATTGTGTAATTTAGATATTCTTGATTTTCTTCTGTACTGTCATAGATAAATCTGCCTATCCTGACAGTCGGTATCTGTATTTCTAGAAAAGTGTGGTTACTTAGAAAGGTTTGAGTACAATTTCAGGGAGTTAATAATTGACACCTAGAACATCATTAACGAATATCTCCTGGAGACACGGGATTTCAGGTTCTGTTTTCTGTTTTGTTCTTTTTTGACACAGTCTCATTTAGCCTAGTCTGACCTGGTCTTGAATGGGTACTGTGTAGCCGCAGATGAACTTGAACTTCTGATCCTCCTGCCTCCACCTCCTGAAGGCTGAGATTACAGGAATGCTCCTACCCCAGCTGGGAGCTTTTATTTGGTGATAGGTATGGAACCCAAGGCTCAATGCATGCTGGCAAGTAGTTTACCAGTGGAGCTGTAGTTCCCTGCTTCACACCCCCCCCCTTCCTCCTCCTTCACTCCCTCAGTCCCTCCCTTTCACTTTTTAAAACATCTTTTGTCCCAGTCTGTAAAGCTTTCTTCTTGGGAGCCTGTTAGATTTACTCTCAGCAAAGGTCCTATTCATGTTCCTAGCACCAGTGATCCTTGAACCTAGTGAATGTTTGTCTGACCTTCTAGGGCAGAAACCGAGGAAATGGAATTGAACTATTATTACCTGAGTGGGAAGAGCAGGCAGCAGTGAGATCAAGGGGAAGTGGGCTAGAGTGAAAGAATGTGGGATGAGCAGGAGATCTGAATTTGAGTTGTTTAAGGACTTATTGGGCAGGTTTGTTTTTTGTTTGTTTGTTTTTTGTTTTATTTTTATTTATTTATTTTTGTTTTGTTTTCTTCTTGTTGTTTGGATAAGGTTTCACTGTGTATGTAGCCCTTACTGGCATAGAACTTGCTGTGTAGACCAGGCTGTCCTCACACTCTCAGAGATCCTTTTGCCTCTGCCTCTAGAATGCTGGAATTAAAAGGATGTGCCACCATGCCCACTTTCCAGCTAGGTTGACTGGATAATGATGATGGTGGTGGTGGTGGTGATGATACCATTGGTTTCAGCCTGAGTGCCAAACGTTCCCTGGCAATTTGTCATATTGGCAACTCTTCTCTTGATTGGTGCTATGAGATTTAATTTTTTACCTCATGGTAGAGTTTCTTTAAAATGCACACATCCCTTGGATAAGAATGTGTATTTTGTTTGTTAAAGTTTGCTGAATCAACACTTTTGAGCAAACTACATCAAAGATTCTTAAACTCTAATCTCAGGACCTCTTTATATTCTTAATAGAATTTTTATTTATATGGGCTCAATATAGATTAGTATTTAACTGCAGTAGAAATTAAAACAAATTAAAAATATTTCAGTTTCTTAATCCATTGCATACAAGCATAAATAACATTGCGATTATCTGCTCATTATATGATATCCCAAACGCTATTTTTTGAAACTGAATAAAGCAAAAGAAGATAGCATGAAGACTGGCATTGTTTACACTTTTGCAATTCTCTTTATTGTCAGGCTTACTAGAAGACAAGTGGATTTTCATTTCTACTTCTGTTGTCTGATTTCATATGGCTGATGGTCTTCCAGTATAACCTGGCTGCTTGGAAGTGGCGATCCGCCTCTGCTTCTGAAGTGCTGGGATTATAGGCACTTGACACTACACCTGGCCGGTTTGCACTTTGTTTCTTCTACCTATGTAGGACTTTGTCACATCATTTCTTAAGCATCTGAAAAATATTGGTATGGGTGGGCATCCTTATCTTCCAAATGTTAGCAGTTCATTATACCTTATCAAAAAGTTGTATTTGCCTATGTTATCACAAAACTCACCAAATTCTCACTAAATGTAAAAACATTATTTCATTGTTGGGGGTACAGTTCAGGGCCCCCTGAATGAGTGCACACCAGGTACCTGCTCTACCGCTTGGTGATGCCCTGGGGTAGAAAACATTTTAAGAGTTGAAAAGCTGTCATGCAGTGATGGATGTTTCAAAAATCTAAAATTTGCTTAAAAGTTTGTATTTTGTCATTGGCATCCAAACTATCCATTGTTTTTCTTGAGGTATCAGGCTTACTTGGTTCTGTTTTGAAAAAATTGTCCTCCCAAGTCTCTAAGCCTTAGTGTCAGCCATTCTGAGTGAGTGAGTTGAACTAAAACACTCACAGGTATGCTTGTGCCTTTGCCTAAGGCATTGGGCATTGGACAGAATTCTTACTTTGTTACAGAATGTTAGACAGATACTCAAGTCATAGTTGATAATTGTTAGTTTCATTAAGGTCATTCTGAAGTGACACCCCCACCCCCACCCCCGTTTAAGCTGTAATGCTAGTGGCATAGACAGATGTCTGTCACTGTTAGTGGGATGTGGTGCCACTGCTGTGCCTTGTGCTAAGGCACCAGCTGTTCAGTCCACTTTTGCTTTGTGCCCCATCAATGGAAATGTCAACACAGTGACAAAAAGGCCACTATCTTAGAACTGTGAAAATAACTGACTCTGTACTTTCTAAAGGACTGTGGACCACCTTTGAGCAATGGAAGTCTATGTGAGGTGAGATACATATATAATTTACTCTGAGTCCTTCATTTTTTCTTTGTCTGTTTCACTTGACAGAAAAGTTACTTGAAAAAAACCAAACAAAACAGATATTTAGGATGCAGATTCTGAAGACAATAGTATAGCCTCAAGTCTTCCTTCTGATCCAGGCTGAGCGAGGGTAGTATTTGTTAAATACTTTCCTGAGTATGATGTTCTGCTAAATACTCTCCAGTTAAAACATCATTTGCCCTTAGAAAGTGGGCCCTGTAATCAGCCTTGGCTGCACACACAAAGAAAAGAGGAACAGACAAACAGATGCACATTTGTTGAGTCACAGTTCTCCATGCAGAGCTTGTGTAAGTTTCCTGGGATGCATGGGCAAGTCACTGAGTGATTATTTGCAAAATAAGTAAGTTTGGTTAGAAGCTTAGGATCTCATTCAGCTGTAATGGTCCATGATTCTTTAGTTACTAGTTAGCTTTTAACCATTTATTAACTACATTTATTCTTTATTCTGAACATATTAGATAGGGTTTATGCTTACTATCATGTTGATTAAGCACTGACTTTTTTTTTCTGGAGCTGAGGACCGAACCCAGGGCCTTGTGCTTGCTAGGCAAGCACTCTACCACTGAGCTAAATTCCCAGGCATTGACTTTTTGCAGCATGAAAAATGAAATGCATAAAAGAGGAAATAGAGGAGACTTGTTGGGGGAAGGCTTGTAGGAGCAAATGAATTTTATATACAGAGAAGAAGAAATGTGAGTGATCGAGGGTTGTGCAATTGGGGAAATAGTTAATATAACCCTGAGTTCTGTCTTTATCTTTTACTAGCATAGCAGAGAAGGAATGTTTGAGTTTAGACTTAACACACAGTCTGTGAGTTGCAGAGTCTGTCATGGGTAGATCCCAATGTTGCCATGTATTGTATGAACTACTAAAAGCAAATTCCCAAATTAATGAGTGGATCTGAATATAAGTACTGTGGATTCTGAACTCCCTTTAGCTCCATTAATTTTGACCTGAGAACTGTACTTTCTTTTTGAAAGGGGAACCAGTCTTTGGATAAGACACATTTTGATTGTCCTCTGACATTTGTAAAGAAGCAATGAAGTTCAGTTGGGGAAAATGGCCTCCAAATCCAGGTTTCAGCCATCCCATCCCATCCGATCCGATCCCATCCCATCCCATCCCATCCGATCCCATCCCATCCCATCCCATCCCATCCCAGCATCGATGTCTTTCTTTTTCCTCTTCCGTATTTAGAATGCTAGTGAGAGGGATTTGGTGAATCCTGGAAGGAGCAATTCAGCTTCTTGAAAAGGAGAGAGGGCGCCTGTGATGCAGTTTTGTGTTCAGGCAAATCAAATTGGAAAGGTGGAAAAGCTGCCATTGTGGCAGTATTTAAGGAAAAAAGACTCCAGAGACTGTGTGTTTTGGAAATATTTGACAACATTAGCAACATCAACTACTGACACAAAAAGAACCACCTCTTTGGCAAATCTTCCACAGCTGTGCCTAGAAAAGCAGCTTCATTGGAACGTTCCCACAAACTGTCATCAGCCACGCAGCAGCAGCTTCACAAATCAGAAATGATATCTTCAGGCACTGCTGTCAAGTGCTATTCAAATAATACCAGCCTCACATTTGAATAACAGCAGACATTTTGAATTAATTAATCAGATGAGATAGTCTAGGCCTTTTCTCATTAGTCTCTGGGTCAGGCTGGGGAAGATATATGTGGTGGTGATGATACACTTGCCTTTAATCATGATTTATGAAGATTTAGGATTGTGTGTGATTTGTCAGAGGTTCTGGGAAAAGGCTGGTGCATATTTCATTACCTAATCTGAGATTGATTTTATGATGCTAGCAGAGCTCACACTGTTGTTCGAGTGCGTGGGAAGTCCAGGGCACCACATGCAGGCTTCTCGCTGCCTTGTCTTTGCAGCTGTCAGCCAGTGCTGTAAACCTCAACAGCTCGTATTAGCAGTTCTTGCTTTAAGTGTGGCCAGGGTTTTTACTATGTTCAATAGGAAAAGTTTCAGTGGTTGTTGAGCTAAAATACATACAAGACATTATAACTATGACCTGGTATGAATCATAGACAAAGTTGGTAAATTTCATGGGTTGGTCATGGTGAGGATACAACATTTCATGGCTTGTCAAAGATTAATAGAAAAACCTCATTAAAATGGTGCAAATACTAGAAGAAAAAAACCAGGGTACTTTTCCTTATGTTATCATAATTATGCTCAGGATTAATTTTAGCCCAACTAGGATATAAAAATCATACTTTTGTCTGTTGTTCAAACCATTAATAATTTATTGTAAACTCAAATAATTTATGCAAAAACATCTAGTTCAGTACCTGGTATGCAGGGTGGTGGTAGAGTGAATGAGATAGTGCTGGTGGGTGAGGATGGGGGTGATTGTCGTGGTGATGGTGGGGTTAGGGATACATGGGTAAGAAAATGAGTGTTAGCCTTTTAGCATCTGGGGATTGTACTGACTTACTCAAAAGTGGATCCTTCTGTACCACCTGCCTCTGTAGACAGTTACATATTTATAAACTGATGTTTTTTTCTCCCTTCTCTCACTCAAACTAAAATACAAGTTGCACGAAATATTTAGGAATAAGGCTGTTTTAAATCTTGTTGTACCACTTTAAAGATTACTTTTCCATTTTTTAGGGTCATCTGTCAGGTATTGTATTACTGGGGTGACTGGTCAGTGCTTTGGGTACTGGTTAGAATTGGTATAGCAATGCCTGGCACATCTCAGTGCATTAAAGGCTGATAGTTCTAACTGGTGTTCACTTTGGGGAGGGCGGTTTACAGAGACTAGGATGTGTTGATATTAGGAGAGAACAGTACTTAAGGGTAGATTGGAGGCAACTTGTCGAAGAACAACACTGATGTCTGAATGCAGTAGATCTGGGTCCCACTCTTAACTGCTACGTAATTGATCTGTAACCTTGGCAAGTTACCTAATCTTTTCTGAGGTTAGCTTTTTTTCTCCAAAGCGAGGCTATTAATCCCCAGCTTTCAGGGTTGTGGTGGAGATTAGGGGGAATGTGTGTACAATACCTAATGAGTTGTCTGCATGTGGCAGGTGCATCGTAAATGACAAGCCATTGCTGTTACTTTATCTGCTCTTTTATTTCTTAAAGAAACTTTTGGAGATCCAGGCATGGGGGCACATCCTAGTACTTGGAAGATGGAGGCAAGAGGGTTGTCACCCTCTGCTACATAATGGGTTTTAAGCCAGTGCTGGCTCACTCCTATTTATCCTTCAGATCCTGAGCTGTGTCCTTCTAGAACAGTGGTTCTCAATCCATGGGTCATGACCCCTTTTGAGGGTCGCATATCAGATATTTATTTACATTATGATTTGTAACAGTAGCAAAATCATAGTTAAGTACCAATGAAATAATTTTATGGTTGGGATCACCACAACATGAGGAACTGTATTAAAGGGTCGCAGCATTAGGAAGGTTGAGAACCACTGCTCTAGAACACGTTTTTAACTCTCAATTCTTTTTAAAAATTACCTCTTATTTACTTGTGTGTATGCATATGTGCAGGTCAGAGGATAACTTTGTGGAATTGTTTCTCTTCTTCCACCTTTACTTTCATTCCAGGATTGCATTCAGGTCACCAGGCTTCTTGACAAGCCCTGCTGAGCTCTTTTGTTGGCCCAGCCTCTCAGTTCTGTTAGTTACCTGTTTTATGTGCCCAACAGCATCATGTTTTTGTTTTTTTTTTCCCCACTGTGCTGTTATGCTCATGACACTGTATTTAAGGTTTTTTTCTGCCAGTGAACTGTGTACTTGAATAGGACAGAGTATGTTTTGTCCTCTAGTGGTGTCTTTTCTGTCGTCATTAACTCAGTGTGTACATGATGGGGAAGGAGAAAGTAAAGTGCTTGTTAGTTCTGGGTGAAGGCAGTGGGGGTGTTGTTGTCATTAACTCAGGGAACTAGAATGAGATGGCAAGGGCCGTGTGCTACATTTATTATCCCCTAGTTAGAGAATGTCACATTATTTCCTAAGTGTTTATATCAATCAGTGCATGCCAGAAGTATATGATTATTCCATATGCTTGAGGATACTATTTTATATTTAAGTAAAATTCAACAATATGAAATTAACCATTTGAACTATACAGCTTGGTGTCATTTTGTACAGTCACAGTGCTTTTTTTTTTTTTTTTTTTTTTAAAATAGAGACAGGGTTTCTCTGTGTAGTTTTGGAGCCTGTCCTGGATCTCACTCTGTAGACCAGGCTGGCCTTGAACTCACAGAGATCCGCCTGGCTCTGCCTCCCGAATGCTGGGATCAAAGGCATGTGCCACCGCTGCCCTGCTTTTTTTTCCCCCCCAGTCACAGTGTTACACAATCACCATTTTACTCTTGTTCCAAAACATTTTCATCATCTCAAAAGAAGCCTTCTTTACCCATTGTTATGCAGTTACTATTTTTTTGCCCATTCCCTGCAAATGGAAACGTGTTTCCTATCTGTATAGATTTATCTTCCCCGGATGCTTCATATTAATGGAATCATATAATGTGTGGTCTTTTCACTGGCTTCTTTCAGCTAGCAATGTTTTAAAGGTTCTTCTATGCTGTAGCATTTATTAGTACTTCATTCACTTTTATGGCGGAGTAATATTCCATTATATGGATGTACTATAGTTTATCAGTTGATAAAAATATATTTCTCATTTTTGGCTCTTGTGAATAATGCGGTTATGACCATGTACAAACATTTGCTTGATTATATGTTTTCAATTCTTTGGTATCTATGTGTAGATGTTGCTGGATCTGGATCATATGGTAACTATATTTAAATTGTGTGTGTGTGTGTGTGTGTGTGTGTGTGTGTGTGTTTCTGGGAATTGAGCACAAGGCCTCAAGCACGCAATTGCCTGCCTGTCCTTATTTTAACTTTTGAGGAAATGGCAAACTATTTTCCATGGTGACTATAGCATTTTACAGTCATACCAGCGTTATATGGTCCTAGTGTGTCAGCAAGACTTGTTGTTTTTACATATTGCAGTGTTCCTGCTTTGGTCCAGTATTTTCTCATTATGTCTCCATTCCTCCCTTCTGGAATGGCAATGTATATTCTGTGTCATTACATTTTGTAATTTGCTTTTTGATTTTGATCTTACATGGGGTACAATTAAAGATAGCCTTGCATTGTAGACGGGACCTTGGGCTTTTAAATTGTTTTGATTGTGAAAGACTGTGGGGACTTTTTGAAGTTGTGTGCAGTGTCTGTGAAGGCCAGAAGAAAATGTTGAATCTCCTGCAAGTGGAGTTATCGGTGGTTGTCTGCATAATTACTTCAGCATTTGTTGCTGTAAAGTTTTATCTCCCAGAGTTCTGGATTTGCTTTGCACAGTTTTTATTCGGCTTTTCGAAGTTTCTGAGGAAAGACTGGCCTTTGGTACTGCTTCCTCCATTATTTGCTATTGTCCTGGAAACGGGCTCAGTTTTGAGTATGTTAACCTGAGGTGCCGTGTGTGGCTCTGTGGGTATTCCAACAGTACTTCCATCTGTTTCTTTCTTAGGGAAGAAGTCAGAGCTTTAGATAAAGGCTGCAAAAAAATACAAGGAGTTTAAACTGATCTGTGAGAGTATGAGGAATTCCCCCATTGAGTCCACCGTGGAGATGAAGGCTAATAGTCATGGAGTTTTAAAGTCCAGAAGCCTGTGGCAGAGTGAAGTAGGGAGGGTCAGGCATTAGAGGGTGATTCCCTCACTGTGAAGTCCATCAGATGGCCTCAGAAAGAGGAAAGAGGAAACTTATCTTAAGTTGTTTCTCTAGAATGATGGAATTTGAATGAGAGGAGGAAAGGAGTTGGTGATAACTTGCAGGTGACTTAGAATGAAATCTTTTTCCTCCTTTATGTTGACAAGAACATCAAGTTTGTGATCAGAAAAGACTTGTGAGAGAACAAGAGTAGATAGCAAAAGACGTATCAGAGGAAGGTGGAGGTATAGAGCTAAGATCATAGAAGAAGTGGATTCAGGACATTATCTTTTTAAGAATTTGCAAACAATTCATAAGCCAGTACGCCTTTAGTCCAGCAGTTGGGAGGCAGAGGCAGGCAGATCTCTGAGTTCGAGGCCAGCCTGGTCTACAGAGTGAGTTCTAGGACAGCCAGGGCTTCATAGGGAGACCTTGCCTCAAAAATTAATGAATGAATCAATCAATAAATAAATACAATGTGTAATTTTGTACATATTTGTAGGGTGCAATCAGACAATTAGTACATATTTATAATATATAACAATTAGATCAGGGTAATTAGAATTTCTACCTGAGACATTACATTCTATTTACCTTAAAACATATTCTAAGTTGTTTTACAGGATGATCATCTTACCTCTGCTGTAGTGCATTAAAAAAAAAAAAAAACCTGCCATAAAACTGCTAGAGTCAAACCCAGGACCTTGTACATGCTAGAGTCAAATCCAGGACCTTGTACATGCTAGAGTCAAACCCAGGACCTCATATATCCTAGAATCAAACCCAGGATGTCATATATGCTAGAGTCAAACCCAGGACCTTGTACATGCTAGAGTCAAACCCAGGTCCTCTTACATGCTAGAATCAAACCCAGGACCTCTTACATGCTAGAGTCAAACCCAGGACCTCTTACATGCTAGAATCAAACCCAGGACCTCTTACGTGCTAGAGTCAAACCCAGGACCTCTTACGTGCTAGGCAGGAACTCTGCCATGGAGTTACTGTCTCAATCTCCTACAGCTTTATTTTCGTTTATTTATTTATTTATTTTGAGACCGGGTTTCACTGTGCAGACCAGGTAGACCTTGAACTCACAGAAATCTACATGCTTCTGCTTCTGAAGTGCTCAGACTAAAGGTGTGTACCATCATGCCTGGCCCCTACAGCCTTTTGAGATCAGTTATTCATTGCTGTGTAACAGATACCTCCACATTTAGCATTTAGCAGTTTTAAAATAGCAAACATTTATCATCACAGAGATTATTTTTATTTGTATTTATTTATTTATTTATTTATTTATTTATTTATTTATTTATTTATTTGGTTTTTCGAGACAGGGTTTCTCTGTGTAGCTTTGCGCCTTTCCTGGATCTCGCTCTGTAGACCAGGCTGGCCTTATTTATTTTGTGTGAACTAATTGTGTAGGCATAGTTGAAGTGTTTTCGTGTTGGGTGCAGTTATGGCAGGGCTTACTTAGGGGAGGATTTGCCTCTCTGACCCAGGTTCTTGCTGATAGCCAGAGATACCTGCCCTTTTCCTAGATGGTCTATCTGTAAACTAGCTTACAGCATGGCTGCTGGCTTCCCTCACAGTGAGTGAAAGTGGGGCTCCAGGTGGAGGTCAAGATATTATGTACCCTAATCTTGGAATGCTACTACTGCTGCCATATTCTCTTTTTGTAGAATTGAATCTTTAAGTCTAGCTCATGATCAAAGAGAGGAGATTACATATGGGTGAGACTATCAGGGGCTGGCATTACTTGGGAGCTGGGTACTGTTTTGGGTGATGGGTTGTGTAGTCTCTTCCTATAGTGGTTATTCCAGTGTGTACTACATTAAAAACTTGACTAGAGTAGACTAAAGTCTCGGTGGTCTGTGCCTAAGTGGCTGATAAGAGCATTGAAGGCATTGAAGGTCTAGGTTTGTTTCCATGGATTGCTAGTTGCTATGTTATGAGAAGTCGAGAGACTGCTTTAAGATTCTATTTTTTCTGTGCTGCTGGGAATTAAACCTAGGGCCTCATACTTGCTAAGCAAGCTCTCTACCACTGCTATGTATTCTCAACTTTTGTTATATCTGCAAAGCAAAATGTATTAAAATAGGGGAAATGCAAATGTATGTTTAAAAAGTGAGAGAATTGGGGCTGGAGAGATGGCTCAGAGGTTGAGAGCACTGGCCGTTCTTCCAGAGGTCCTGAGTTCAATTCCCAGCATCCACATGGTGGCTCACAGCCATCTGTAATTAGATCTGGTGCCCTCTTCTGGCCTGCAGTCATACATGCTGTGTACATAATAAATAAATCTTATTTAAAAAAAAAAAGTGAGAGAATTGATTTTTATTGGCATAAACTCTTAAATGTGTATGAGGAAAAATAATTATGATCTATATCATCTGACAAAAAGAGAAAAACGATCAAGTTATAGCAGATGTTTTAACAATTTATGTATTTATATGATTTTTATAGTTTGCTCCCATTGTTAACAATTATGTATTGTGTATTAACTAATAAAGATAATAAATGTACATATTTATATAATTATACATGTATATTTACATACAGAGGTTAAATATGTATGATATATATTCATATATAAAGATAAATTAATTTATAGGTTGTACACTAGAACTGTAGTGTTATGAAAAGCATCCTGAGAGTAAGGGACAACTGACAGCCTGAGAAATGTTAGAGTATGTAGATATTTTCATACTGTGTCTGTGTTTGAGTACATATGTGCGTCTGTGTGTCCACATGTGGAAGCTAGAGAGTGATCTTTCAGATATTTACCTCTCTTGCTCTGTCCCTTTTTTTTTTTTTTTTTTTTGAGGCAGAGTCTCTCACTGAACCTAGAACTGGTTGTTTCTTCTACATTGGCTACCTAGGAAGTCCCCAGGATCCACCTGTTTCCGTCTACCAGTAATTAAAGATGTGCACTGCCATACCCAGCTTTTATGTGGGTTCTGGGGATCTGAATTCAGGTCCTCAGGTTTGCAAGGCAGGCATTTTACTGATGAACTCATCCTCAGCCCCAAGAAATTTATTTTAAATCAGTTCTTTGGCTTGCACATAATTTTATCATTTAGTGAAGATGAGTAAATTTTACTGAATAAACTTACTCAGTAAGTAAGATGGGTGTGCTTTCTTATTTTGACATAAAGAATGAAATATTGAGTAAATACTTGATACTGTGGTGCATAGAGCTTTTCCAGCTTTTTTTTTTTTTTTTTTTTTTTTTTTTTGGAGCTGAGGACTGAACCCAGGGCCTTGCACTTGGTAGGCAAGTGCTCTACCACTGAGCTAAATCCCCAACCCTTTTCCAGCATTTTCTAACACCTTTCTATTGTTTGTTTTTGACATAGGCTTACCTGAAAGTCATGGCAATCCTCCTGCCTCAGCCTCATGACTGCTAGGTTCATAGGTTCGAGCCACCAGACTCTGTATTTGACTTTGCAGTTGTCATTGTTGAGAATGCCACTTGGCATGAATATATACTACAAATTATAGAAGAATTTTTTGAGTTAGTTCAGAAATTGTTGAAGATTTTGTTCTGATCCCATGTCAGAAATCATATAAGGATTAAAAAAAAAAAAAAAACTCAAGAGGCCATCACAAACAGCAATTTTTAAAATAAAACATTCCAGCACAATTCAACCTGAAGATAGAATAATTTGATATCTACATTATGAGGAATAACAGTAGGAAATTAATAAGTCTGTTTTCTATAATAAAGCCAAAACATTTTGTTTCTGTAAGAGCAGAAAAGCTTCTACAGTAGTAACATTGTGGTTTATGACACCCAGTGTAATCTGAGTTGAGATGTTTCAGGCCGTGTTTGTTGACATTGTGTCATGGCAGCACGTACAGTGTTAAGAGCACAGGTTGTATGTTTGGAACCATGGCTGCAGTGAAGTCAAAGACCTCAGATATATTATACATTACATTTTAAAATTTAAATTTTGGCCATTGTATGTTCAGAAGCCTTTCTCTGCTTGTTGTTAAAGTTTTCACAGCCCCCATTTTTGTTATGTTGCCGCACATGTGGGTCAGACCCCCAGTTTAAGAAGCTGTGCCTTAGTCCATGGATTGGAGAGTGGCTAGCTCATCTCCAGGGTGCCATCCCTTGGGAGGAGGCCTCCCCTGGCAGTCTCAGCTGATGGCTCCCCACTAGGAAGCAGTGGTTTCTCATGCTTTTCACACTACTGTCTTTGCTTTTTCATGAATCCAGAATTGAGAATGTATAATTTTTATTTTTGTTACTTAAACAACTTTATTGAGGCACACTTCATCTACAATAAACTGCATATACTTAATTTATAATTTGGTTAAATTTTGACTTATGTGTACACCTGTGATGCTATTACTGCAGTCAGGATAATGAACATATCCATCAGCCTTGAGTTTCTTTGTACCCATTGCATGAATTTTTAAACTACAATACATTATGCTAAAATAAATGTATGTAATAAAGCCACTCTTGCAGGGAATTTAGTGAGTGATCACATTTTAAAAGTTTTCTGTTTCTAATATCTTAAAAGTTTCTAATGTGCACAATTAGAGAATAGTACTATAGCCTGGCATATTCAGTCACCACATGAACATGCTAGAGAACAATACCATGATGTATTTAATCACCGGTATGAACATGGTAGACAGCAGTACTGTAACCCTGTGTATTCAGTCACCGGCATGAACATGGTAGAGAGCAGTACTGTAATCCTGTGTATTCAGTCACTGGCATGAACATGTGATAGCATTTTAACCTCACTGCCACAGAGCTTATATGTTTTGTTTTCTCGCATATGTAGTGGTTTTTTTTTTTTTTTTTTGCAAAAGACTATATTATGTGTATTCTTTGTTTTATAAATGATTACATTAAAGTGTGCAGATATAGAGTCACTGGAAAAATGTGTTACAGGAGTGTGGAAGGAAAACTATTTTCTACCTCTGTGTTTGGTAGAGCCTTGCTATTTAAAAGTGTGCAATGTTGAACGTCTGGCCATCACCAGGAAACTTACTAGAACTATAGATTCTCTTGCTCCTCCCCAGACCTACTGAATCAGAAATTGTATTTTAAAAAGTTTTAAGACAGTCATATGCATCTTATATTTGGGCAACAGTGAAATCTTAGAATAAAAAAAAATCTCTTAAAGTGAGGTAGATGAATGGAAGAAGATTGGAAGTCTGACTCAGTTATGGCTCAGTTTCTGCAATTGAATGATGCCATGGACAGTACTGTGAGAAGTATATCTCTGAGCTTTCCCTATGCCATTGTTTTTGATTTATTAAAAGATTGCTAAGGATAAACTAACAAACAGATACCCTAAAGTATTATGATTACCTGTTTATCCCTCTAGCCAAGATTATGTCTGGTCTCTGAAGCGGAGAGTAGATAGAGCCTGGTGCTTATTATTTTTAATAACTCTGTAAGTTAACAGTCTCTTGTTCCCACCCCATCCCAAAGACAACAGGGCCAAGCAACCAAAGGCAGAATTAAACACTTCTCAGCGTGCACAGCAAGGGAGGGCCTCATGCTGTGTTCTATCTAGCTGGCCAGGAAACCCTTCCATTAGCCTCTTCCTAATGTTTGCACTGAATGAGCCATTACGTTCTGAAGGCAGTGCTCACTGAATCCAGTATTGATGCATTCACTTACCAACATCTCTGCCTCTGGCAGAACAGCCTTTTACTAATGGCGGAGTAGAGCAGCAGCCATAGGCTTCACCCCTACTCGCTGAGAAACCGTGTGATCCTGCTTCCCTTTCCACAGTCCTTATTTGTAGGGCCCCATTCTAATTTTATTCTTTGTGCTCATGCTCCAGAAGCATTTCTAGATGATTATTACTGGCTAATGGAGACACTTTCTGGAGGTTTGCCAGTAGAATCATGTCTAGGATCAAAACACATCTGAGATGTATTGTAGTAGAGTTAGAGTAAGATTTTAATATCTTAAAGAATGTACCAGTGTAGTTTCTAATTTGTGATGTTTTCACATAATGTCTGGCTGGTATATTCTCATACCCTTCCAGAGGGAACAAAGGATTTTTTTTTTACTTGCTTTTAAAAGTGCTGTTGTAGTCTTTCAAATGAAAGCATACATGTTAGAGTTAACTGGTATATCACTTTTTAGCAGTTCTAGCTTTACAACATCAGTGGATCTTTGGGTTCAGCCAGCTAGTCATGTATAACATATGGACCACAGCTCTACTGATGGTACCTCATGAATCTAAGGAAACCAGTGGAGGGCTTAGTGCAACATTGACACTGATGTTGTGAGGTTCATTTAGATTCCTATGTAACATTTCAAAATAAAATAAGCCTTTAATATTTGAGCTAATTATGAGATGCTCTCTGTTGAAGTGCTGTCAGTTGGAGAGCAGCATTTAGGGCTCCCCAAAAAGAGACATACAAGCATGGCAGTTTGACTGGTAGTGACCAGCTCAAGATTTCTGTTACTATTCTGAGCCTTTTCTGGTGGTCTGCTGGCAGTATTTTGGGTTGTCTTTAGTTGATTTCAGTTTTGACTCTTAGCAGCGTAGTATAGAATTTTGGAGTATACAGTTAGTTGTGTAGTGAAAAGATTGCTAGTGTGGGAATAACTCAAATTAAAATTGGAAACTGGACTTGGCATGTATTCAGTTCACTTCCCGAGGTTAAAGTCCAGAACCACAAAGTAGATCTTTACCTTGCTCTCCTGTTTTAGCTTTACTGATGATTTGAAACCATAGCAGTTAATATGCTTTAGCCTTTGCTTTTACAGACGAGAAATGGATCTTATACTTATATCACCAGGTTTCAAAACTATTTCCTCTAAGTGGGATGGTTCACTACCTCAGGGGTAGTGCATTAAGCCTATTGCTCTTGAGAATCCATTTTCATCTCTTCTCACCAATTGATGGGACAGATATGACAAGCCTTTAAAGTGGAGTAGGAATTTTCCGTGGGGCGGGCTGTTGTATTAAATTGTTTCCTACCACCACCATGGATGTTGTAAAGACTTGTGAGTGGGTAGCCTATGGCTAAGAAAAGAGATATATTGTTTGCAGTCCAGGGGCTGTAAGGTCTAAAATATAGGGAATAGTTTTCTTTCTATCTGCCGACTGTTTTGTTGTCCTTTAAGTTATGTGCTGAGTCCATGTGCTCCAAAGAGCTTTCTTGATTAAGCATCATCAGAAAGCATGAGTCAAGTTCTTAACTACGTATAGTGCTGTAAGAGACCTGGTTTAAAGATAATTCTATGGAGTCTTTACAGTTCTTAATTTGAATCAGTATATTTTTACACAGGAAAAAGTATATTTAAAGTGTTTTTGTTGATTGTCCTTTGTAAGCGTTGGGATTATCTAATTAATGTTGTAACCACATCCCAGTTCTTCTTGGTTCAAAACCCCCTTGCTATTGTGTTAATGACCCTTCATTTGCTTCTTGCTCTTATTCATATTTTTGTTAACAGAATTATAACAAAAAAGAATGTTATAGGATATTCATATATAATGCAAAATAAAAATGCAAGGAAGTTTTATAATGAGAGGATCACCACCTTGAAGAGCCTAAGTTCTGTTTTAGGAACACCTTTAGAATGAAAAGCGGAGTTTTGGAATGCTGTAGATGTTTTAAGCACATTTAAACGTCTGGTACAATATTTTCAAGGTGTCCATTGGCTGCACTTAGTTCCTTGCTTTATGAGTGCACCGAAGACAGGAGGGTTCCCTCGGGCTCCACTTTGCTCTTCACTTTACTTTTCAGGGCACCCCATTACCTTTTTTAGCTGATAGATTTGGTTTCTATTCAAGGTGAATTATTGAATTCTTAGAAAGCCAGAGCAACACACTCAACCATGTATTGCTACGATTAGAAATTCCTTAAAAACAAATAAACAAACAACACAAATGATACTATGTGTATGCAGCTATGTATACATATAAGGGGTCAAATTATTATTGCCACACATTAGCATATCCATCGGCTTACGTAATTAGCCATTCTTCCACCCTGCGAGAACAGTGATAATTTCCTCATTTAGCAGAAGTCCTGAATTAGTAACTATATATCATATATTAGTAACTGTAGTCCTCATGTTGGCCCCTCTCTTTCTTTCTTTCTTTCTTTCTTTCTTTCTTCCTTCCTTCCTTCCTTCCTTCCTTCCTTCCTTCCTTCCTTCCTTCCTTTCTTTCTTCTGTGGTGCTGAGGTAGACTTAGGCCTTGATGAAAGACAGCTCTATGACTGAGCTGCACCCTTAGTCCCAAACTCCTCATGTTGTATACACGATCCATACATTAGTTATTTATCTGCTGATGAGGGTTCTTAAGGAAAATTTAATAGCTTTCTGCTCCAGGTATAAGATCACAAGCAAAGCATTAACTAAAGGAAAAGCAACAAAGTTTACAGAAGCAAGCAATACTGTGTGAAGCAAGGCATGAAGTCGCTTTTATTTATTAGAGACACTGAGAGAAACAGAAGCCCCTTTTATTTCTGTGGCCCTGCTGTTGATTCACAGAATTTTGTGTTGTTTTTCACAATATATTTCTATGGAACAAAGTTCAGTGTAGTCTCAATACAAATATATCCTCCTGTTTATAAACCAAGCATTTTAATACATTATTATTACTTGAGCTAATAACAAATAGTCCTCTGTCAATGAACTAAAAAGGTACAAAGTTCACAGTAATTCCCAGATAGCTTTGTAATTACCCAGACAGCTTGTTGTTAGAAAAGCTGTTAAAATCTAGGATTATGAAATATACTGATGGTTATTTTACTCCCATGGAGTTTCTAAAGATTGTTAGTACATTTGTCTGTGATTATGCACAAAATCTCAGAGTCTTCATTAATGAAATTTATAGCCTAAGCCAGAATGATTGCATATAAACTCTATGGCCTTCTTCCTCTCCCATTCTTTGTCCTAACCCCTTGGTCTTGCTTGTTAAACTCACACTAAGGATTCTTTTTGTCTTTTTTTATTCTTTACTTTCCCATTTGTTTGGTTTTGGGTTTTTCGTTAGTTTATTTATTATTTATGTGTTTGTGTGTTCTCTGTTTGTTTGAAACAATCCATAAAAGTATCTGAATGCTTACTTTTATTGAAATTTTATGTGTGCTTTAGCTTTTTAAAGGCAGTCTCATGTAATTCAGGCTGGAGTCAAACTCTATGTAAATGAGAATGATTTTGAACTTTGGATCCTCCTATCTTCTCTGGAGTGCTGGGGCCAGTGTGCATCTCCACGTGTTTGGTGTTGGATCAGACCTTGTGTTTCATGCATGCTAAGCAAGCACTCTACCAATTGAGTTACATCTCCAGCCTCTTTTATTGAATTTTCAAAGAAAAATCCCAAATAAAGGAATTTATTTGGGTTCTGAGAACTTCTGAAGGGAAGAAGAGGTTAATAGAAGTATTTAACTTCACAAAACAAAAACCTTAATGTGTTCTCTTCATTTTATAATCATTGATACAGTCTATCATTGCATTTATGTGTTCCTGGCCACACATATGCAAGAACTTACTGTAGACAGGGAACTCTTTCATGTCATATTTCTATATAACTAAACAAAGGTGCATTTGTTATCTTTTGATGAAATTACTTTAACTTCCATTTTTTAAAAAGCAAGCTCCTAATTTGTTTAATTTTATTTTTTCATGTGCAATGTTAAATTATGCTCACATAATATTTTGGCAAAAATGTCATAAATGTTCATAATTTAAAGATTTTATTTACATTACTAAGATATTTACTCTATATTTATCTTTAGATTTTAAATTTTCTGATTATTTGGAATTGCTTAGAAGTTGTTTAGTAATTGCCTTGGCTTAAACATTTCAGGTTTTTGTTTGTTCTTTTCACATTAAGGTGATGTGGATTTTGTTTGTTTGTTTTGTTTTTGTTTTGTTTTGTTTTGTTTTAGACAGGGTTTCTTTTGTAGCTTGGCTGTCCTAGAATTAGCTCTGTAGACCAGGCTGGCCTCAAGGTCACAGAGATCTACTTGCCTCTGCCTCCCGAGTGCTGGGATTAAAGACACATGCCACTATTACCCAGCAAGGTGATGTGTTTTTAAGTCCTGATCCAATATGTAGACAATGAACAGACACAGTGATAATTAAAGAAACAAAAAGTCTCTCTGTGCTAGGAGGTTTGTTGACTTAAATTTGAACATTTTCTTTTCTTTCTAAAACATTGTTTCATTCCTACAATTTGTATTCCTCATTGACGTGTCATGAACCATTACAGGGTAAGCAATGCTTTTCCTGGGAATGGATTGGAGAGTAGAGTAGTGTAGAACAGATGATTAATGGATGACTATCCTGAAAGGCATAAAGAACAAGTTTATAGAATGAGATGCAAATATTAAGAGCTAGAGTATGATGACCAATGTCCATATGTTTATAGTATCTTTGACACACAGAACTGGGTTTTTACATTTTGGATCAGGGACATCTACTCATTAAATTTAGTGCTGTCCAGTCTTTGGTACTTCATTTTCCAAGATTTATACATTCCATGTCTGATGACTTCCTGGAGGCACAAGTCAGGATACCCATCATTTCAGTAGTGTTTATTATTGTCATTATGAACTCAGAATTATCGTTAGGATAGAAACAATAATTATAGTAATCAATGCTGCAGGGTATCTGAGGTTAAGCAGTAATAGTAGTCTTCCATGCCTGCCTGTATGTTTGGTTATTGTTCGAACTGTGGACTCAGTGGTGCATAATGATGGAGGTGTTCTATTGCAAAGAAACATTGCAGGGCTGTGATGGCATGAAAGAGACATGTGGATAAGGATGAAAAGACAAATTTTAGCTGCTTATAGATTTTTGTCTCAAGTTTTTCATGGAATCAAGTAGACATACATTGTTTAGGTGAGTATTTCTGTGAGATGTCTTTTACTAAGAAATTCTTGAGGGTTCCTAAGTAGTGCCTTGATGTATTATTCTTATGCCCTAAATGTTGTGTTCTAGCAGAAAGTTATTGTGCCAACAAAGTTTTTGTATTATTAGTAGTGTGAGCATTGCGAACTCTAGATTTTAGCAAAATTATTGTTCCTTAATTCTTATTGCTTAACATCATCCCAATGCCTCAGGGAAGCAAACTGTTTAAAATGGCTACTGCTGTGGGAGTGCTTTTGAAAGCCTTATGGGATGTTCGTTCACAAATGTATCTTTTTATTTAAAGGTTTTTAGCAGGAACACTAATCTGAGCACTAGAAGTTAATAATTATATCTAAAGTTATTCTGCATCTCTACTGTAGTTAGACAACTAAGCACTCAATGAATGTGTGCTGAAGTGCAGCTTCATCTCTTTCCTTATGAGCTAGATCAAATACATCTTGAATATATTAATGTCGTGTTAATGTGGACAATTAGTGCCTTGCATGTGGTGTTGGTGTTAAAATACCCACTATTTCTGCCCTTCCAATACTTCTCAGACTCCAGGCTGCTGTTTTTTCATTCAGCAAAATTCCATTGGTGTTTGTATCTATTGAGAAGCAGTAGTTTTCTATGCAGGAGCATATTCATGCCATTGTTTTTCTTCTTCTTCAGAAATGATCAATTGAAGTGATTTCCTCTGGAAATTTGTGAATGATTTCCAAGTGATTTGATATATTGGTTATCATAATTCTATTATTAACAAGAGACTATAAAATTTCATTCACATTTTTACATAAGAAAACAGTGTTCTTGATAAAGGCTTGATGCAATAACTTTTCTCTCTTCTCTCACAATAAAATTAGTGATGTGTATTATTGTGTGATGTCCTCTCACATTTTGATCTCTGTTTGAGGGTTGGAAGTCTTAAGTATTTCCCTTGTAGCCTGTTTATGTTCTTCAAGACAATCCCTTCATAGCATACTTTTAAAACTCTGTGTCTTAAAATATGCATGCATGTTCTGTTTTTTTTCTGAGCCATTTACAGGTTGCAGAAATGACACTTTATTAACACCAAAAACATCATTGCCTATTTCCTAAGGACAGGGAAATCTCCTTTTCTAACAATACAAAATTGATGAAATGATGTTGGCTAATCTGTACATCTCATTACAGCAAGCCTCTCACTAATGTGTGTTAGAACAAAAGGGAAGAAATTATCAAGGATTTAAAGTATGGGCATGATCCATATTTAGTTAGTTTTCATGCCTCTTTGTTTCTCTTTATTGAATAGTTCCTTAACTCTTCTCTGCTTTTATGATCCTGGCATTCTGAGAAGATATGCATTGTTTTGTGGGGTATCAGGATATACTGATTTTTTCCCCTTCCTTTCCTCTCCTTTCCTCTCCTTTCCTCTCCTTTCCTCTCCTCTCCTCTCCTCTCCTCCCCTTCCCCTTCCCCTTCCCCTTCCCCTTCTCCCTTTCCCCCTTCCCCTTCTCCCTTCCCCCTTCCCCCTTCCCCTTTCCTCTTTCCCCTTCCCCCTTTCCCCTTCCCCTTCCCCCTTCCCCCTTCTCCCTTCCCCTTTTCCTTTCCCCCTTCCCCTTCCCCCTTCCTTCTTTCCTTCCTTCCTTCCTTCGTTTTTGTTTTTTCCGAGACAGGGTTTCTCTGTGTAGCCTTGGCTGTTCTGGAACTCACTCTGTAGACCAGGCTGGTCTCGAACTCTGAGATCCACCTGCCTCTGCCTCAAAGTTCTGGGATCAAAGGTGTGCGCCACCACCGCCCAGCTTGTTTTCTTAAAATTGAGGTTACACTGTTGTGACAGGACTGACAGGGATGTTTTGTTCCCATCTATTATATAAATATGTATCTCTATGAGTGTATATTGTGCTAAGCACTGAACTAACTTAGGGCTGAGTGGTGCTAGGCAAGTGCTCCATGACTGAACCACACCTTCAGTTAGTCTATCACGTTACTAGTGATATCAACTTTTCCAACTACCCTCTAGCTTGTTTATTTTAGGTTTACCAAAGTATAATTGACATACAATGAACTGTACTAACACACTTTAGGTTTTCATATAACTGATGAGTAAAGTTAATGGCCTTAGACTGCAGACTTAACAAATTTAGTTAGAATTACCAGAGCTTTAGATAATCTCAGGGACTTGTGCTAGCTTTCTGTTGATTGTTTGTTTTGGTGAACAGAGTCAATGTAGATTGTACATAGTGTTTGTGTGTGTGTGTGTGTGTGTGTGTGTGTGTGTGTGTGCGCGCGCGCGCGCGCATGCATGCTTAGAAGTCGTGCCTGGTGGCACAGATCTGTAATCCTAGGTACTCACTAGGTCAAAAGAGGAAGATCACAAGCTCAATGCCTGACTGGGCAACTTAGTGAGACCCTGTCTTAAAATAAAATGTTAAAAAAAAAATAGTTAGGTATGAGCACTTGCCTAGCATGCATGAGACACTTGATTTAACCCCAATACAGACAGAAATATTTCTGGAGAAAAATAAAGCCAAAAAAAAAAAAAAAAAAAAAGAAGAAGAAAAAAGACATAGAAAGTGTTAGGGGTGATGTAGTTAAATTTTAAGGTTTTTGAGATAGGTGGCTGGAGACTTGCTTGAGTCCATTCATCTAAAGAAGGTTGTAAAGTGGCCACACAGGTATCCAGGGAGGAGCAGTACAGGTGGTAACAAAGGCAATGGAAAATTCCTCCAGTGGGAGCATGCCTGGCATGTTAGAGGACTAGTGAAAGCCCACAGGGAGTGGGAGGAGGGAATGAGGACCACTTGCTGTTTTAACAAGATGACTGAGACGGGGCCGCATAGAAAGAGCAAATCTATTTCTTATAGTTCTGGGGAGTGGGAAATACAGTATGCAAGTGGTTTGCTGTCTGACCAGTGCTCAATCTCTGCTCTGAAATTAGCATCTTGAGTGCTGTGACTTCATATAGCAGAAGGGCAACAAGGCAAAAAGGGAGCCTTACTGATTCCTTTCAGCCTTTTTATAAAGGTGTTATCCAATCATGAGGTTAGAGTTTGCCAATTACATCCCAACAGTCATATTTTCTGCTACTGTTGCCTTGGGGACTAGGTTTCAACATGGATTTTGAAGGAATACAGACATGCAAACCATAGCATGTGTGGAGAGAAACTGTAGATTTCTGGACTCATCCCATTTCCTATTTTGTATCTTCATTTGTGTATCTAGCAACCATCCAGAATCAGAACATACAACATTGAATTTCTGATGTTCCCTGCCAACCATTTTCTCTTTCACTGCAAGCCAGTGTTACTCATCTGGTAGTTGAGAGTGGACAGAAACCTTGGAGTCACCTCCCCTGCCTCCTTACAGCCTACACATATTTCATTAGCAAGTAGAGTTGTTTCTTTAACATTGAATCAGAATGAGCATATAGATAAGATATCCTTGTAGCAATGACAACAACGAGCACACAGATCTTGGTCTCTAAGGCTATTTCCCCCTAAAACAGGGTTCACTGGAGAAAAAGTGATGCCAAGGTTGGTGCAAGGTAGCTACAAAATGATTCCAAAGCATCTCACAACGTGAAAGTGTTGAGAAGTGCTGAAAATGACATTGGGAACATATCACAAGGACATTGGGAGCTAGTTTGAAGAGCCCCCACTAGCAATTCTGGGATAACTTGAATTCCCAAACATATATGGTAATGGATTTTAAATAGGAGCTCCTGAGTCTTTACTAATAATAGATAAATGAGTTAGAGAGAAAGCAGGACTCTTACAGTGGAATACTGAGGCCTGCCGGAGAATTGGGTTCATCACTTCGCAATCACCATAGTGAAGATTTCACCACAGTGAAGATCAAGTCAGGTAAGAATACTTAATACATTCTAAATCGAGGAAGCAATTTTGATTAGGAGGAGGCTAGATGTCTTGGAAATATATTCCCAGGGTTGCTTATTAGTGGCAGGGTTGGAGTAGGGTGGGGATAACAGTGACAGTAAAGAGAAGTTAGATTTCAGGACGATGTAACTAGCAGCACCAGAAGGGGACAGACAGGTGAACCTCCTGTATCACCTGTATCACTATAAATGTGATGCCCTGAGAGGACCACAGCACCACCTATACATCGCTGAGGTTGCAGAACCCAACTTTAACCATAAGTAAACATGAGACAAAATCCAAAATGTGAGGAGGGATATTATTTTTCAAAATGTCCATGTTATAAATTTACTAAACGTGTTTCATATTAAAGGTATCTAAAGAGATTGACAATTAAATACAATGTATATGATCTTAGATTGGATCCTGAACTGAAAGGCATCAAATGATAGGACATTATTGGGTTAACTAGAGTACAAATAATGGCTATGCTAAAAGTGCACTATTGTATTATACTTACCAAGGCTTGTAACTCTACAGCAATGAAGAAAATAACCACACTTTAGGGGTATACTGAAGTATTTAGGAAAAAAGAACTATGATGTAACTTAGACTCAATGGTTCAGACAAATTTTATTCATGCAAACACATTTATACACATCTGCTGTATGCTTCATAGATGAGTTGTTGCTGGCAGGCAGCAGGTAAAGTATACATAGCTACTTCTAGTACTATATTATTTTGCTAATTTAAAAAAATAAATTGAAATTATTAAAATAGATGATAGTATATGCCTGTCCCAGGACTTAGGAGGCAGAGGTAATAGGATCATAAATTACAGGCTAGCCTGGGTTACGTAGCAAGACCTTGTCTTAAACAAACAAATAAAACTCAAAATAAAAACCATAGTCCTGCTAGCACTTCTTCCTTGCTTTGCCAAGGAACAGTTATGCCTCACTTAGGTTGCTCTGTAGTCTCCCATCATGCACTATAGTAATTTCTTTATATACTGCCAAATAAATTCTGTTAATGTATGAGTCGGATGATGTCATTGTTTTTGTGGCTGACCATTCGTCTAGGATGTGCAAGGTTTATCTGGTCCATTTCAGCCTCTGATATTATCCCTCCATATATAGATATGTATAAAATTTTTGTTGATTTTGGTAGACTTTGCTGTAGGATGATGTAGACAGCCAACCCAGTGTGCTAGCGCTGGGGATATCTAGCTGTCAGGTCTTTGTCTCTTAACCAGGTTATTGTCCCTGAGAGCTGTCTACCACTTGTCTCAAGAGCAGGTTCCAGAGGTGTGAACATTCATTGGCTTACCTTCCAATGTTCCGAAGCAGAGTGGTGCTGTTAACTGTTGTCATGCCCTTGGTTCTAGCATCTTATGTGCGGCCTTCCCTGTTTCCCTGTTTTTGTAGGGTAGTTTCCTCAAGGAGCAGAGGAAGAAGTGTGTTCATTCCACTAACCCAGTTGGTTTTCTTAGTAGAAATTTAACTAAGAAGATGAGTGCTAATCCTCATAATAGTAGGAAATGAATGGAAACTGAGTCCTTTGTTCAAGGAAGCCATATCTATCAATTGCGAAGGTTTTTCAAATCAGTTTGTGGTCATTATCTGCATGTGGCTGTTGTGTACTTAAATGTGGCTTGTTTGAATGAAGAAGTTGCCAAAGTAAAATATATTTGTCTTTAAATGTCTAATGAACACTAAAGTTTTGAAGACTACTGAAAGAATGTACACTACTCCATTAAGAATCTTTTAAATACTATTAAAACGATGTTTTGAGTATATTGCATTAAAGTGTACTAAAATTCATTTGCTATTTTTTTGATTCTTAAAATTTGACTTCTTGAAATGTAGACTTACTAATTCATGTATGCTAGCCTCATTGTTCTTTTGGATAACACTGTCAGAGAGGCCAACAACTGAGGCAAGTGTATCTGTCAGGAATGGTCTTGGACCCTGGAAATTCATGAAGAATATCCTCTGTGCCCAAACACTTCTGTGTTTTCTCAGTTTGGGTCGTTTTGAAGTTTTTACTGTCGTTAACTTTGGGTTTATAGACTTGAATTTGCCAGTTTGTTCGTCTACAGTTTTTCCCCTCTGAATGCTAGAGTGTTATTTCAAGTCCAAATGGAACCAAATTTTCCTAATTTGTGCTTTTCTATTTGAGATGAGTACTGTAACTTATATGGATCCAAATATTTTTGTCCTATGAATTATTTCAGTGGATAGAAACATTCTGGAGATGCTACCTGTTCACAGATAGAAGCATTGCTAATTGCCTGCAGGTAACCTGGGGCATAGCTTACTAGCTGGAGCACAAATGGAGGCTGCTGCCTTTAGACTGCCCAGTGAGCAGCATTCATGATTATTGAACAGGACCAGATCAAAATCTAATTGATCACACTGCCTTCTTAGAGCTACAGTGGCTATTCACCTCTCTACAGAGGCCTGGATAGGCATCAAGTTGGCATTCCTTTTTAATTTTATGAAGAACGTTTCAAATTGGAACCTATTGGATCACTCTCCCTCTTCAGAGACATTAATGTGGTCCATATATAATTAAGCCATCCACCTTCACGCCATTAACAACTTGCAGAATAGGAGTGTGAGGTGAAAATGCCATTCTTCAGCCTGAAGGCTTAGGAAATTACAGCCCCTCTTTGCTAACTCATCTTTTCTCAGAGCGCTGAGAGGCATAGCTTTCTTACTTTTCAGTTCCATTCCTTCCCCTTCCTGTGTGCTTAGGAAGATGGCTTCCTCACAGACTGAAGAATTATGTAGATTTATTTGAAAAGCCAAAGGATCTTGGACTAGGTAGTAAGATTTTTATCTCCCTCAGGTGAACTTTCTGGATCAATCTATTCCAAAAAGAACCCTTTAGCTAGTTAGCATATCACCTTAAATTATGAAAACATTCCCCTTCCATAAATGGAAAAAACATGTAGCTTCTTGCCATCCCCCTTGCTATAATCTTTTCAAGGAACACTGCATTTTATCTTCCAGTTTTAATTTTTCTGCTAGTTTTTCACTAATTTCAATAATTGTACAATTTAACCATGCACAGTTTGTTTTTTCCCTGTGGTGAGTTGTTTACTCATGGGCTCTTGCTTTCTTTTTCTCTTTGGTCTTGCTTTGTTGTTTATTTCCGGTTCTGCTATAGGTAACCTTTCTAGTTTTGATTCCACCAACACACTGTAGTTTTTTCAGTTTTGTTATGAAGCATCTGTTATGTTTCTAATTTTGTATTTCAGTTATTTTTGAAGAATATCCTTATCCTTATCCTGGGAGCAAATGATACTCTGCAGTGAGTGTTGTGTGTGGAAGGTGTAGAAAGCGGGCACATGGCTCAGGTGTTAGACTTTCTTTTCATGTATGGTTCTCTTTCCTATTGCTATGCTGTTCAAGCTTGGAACCTTTCCCAGTCGTTGCTGGGAAAATGGGCCCTATCTTTATGGCAGTCCTTTCTCATGAATCTCCATGTTCTCCACTGTGACATATTAGTGGACATAGAGTGTCTCCTTTGCTGTTTGTGTTCTGGAGATGTGTGAGAATCTGGGGTCTTGCAGCCCTGTCTTCTCAGTTGATTTAAGCCCTTCACTGTCTTTCCCATGAGGATTTGGAAGAGAGGGAGGAAGTAAAGCCTCATTTGCTTCTGAACCTCAAGGTCCAGAGGTAATATTTGCTTTCTAGTCACCTTAAATTCTTGAACATTTGTATGGTGCCTTTTTTAATATTTAAAAAATTAATATGTGTCTGTGTGCACACGTGAATGTAGGTGCCTGCAGAGTCGAGAGAGTGCCCCCCACCCAAACTCTGGACCTGGAGTTAGCAGGTGGCTGTGAGCTGCCTGATGTGGGTGCCAGGAACTGAACTCAGGTCCTCTGAAAAAACAGAAGTGCTCTTATCTACTAGGCCATCTCTCCAGCTCCTATATGGTGCTTTTGCATAATTGAATTAATCCTCGTAACAGCCTTTGGTGTAGGTGGGACTGTTTGTTTATTCGTTGTTTTTGGTTTTGGGAGACAAGGTTTCTCTCTCTGAGTAGCCCTGGCTGTCCTTGAACTCACTATGTAGACCAGGCTGGCCTTGAAGTCGGAGATCCACCTGTCTCTGCCTCCCAAATGCTTGGATTATTGTTCTTTGTTTTTTGAGACAGGGTCTCACTATGTAGTCTTGACTTTCCTGGATTTCACTCTGTAGACCAGGCTGGCTTTAAACTCTTAGAGATCTGCCTGTCTTTGCCTCCCGAGTGCTGGGATTAAAGACGTGCACCACCATTCCTGGCTAAGATGGGACATAATTATTCTTGTTTTACATATCTGGAAACTGGGACTTGGAAGATGAAGGATTTACTGAAGGTCAGTGCCTTCAGTTGTGGAACATACAGCCCAAGTCTTCTAGTTCTAATCCAGATTGGCCCCTCCCCCACACCTTTATACTGTGCTGATTGGGGACAGGGTTTCCATGGTACTGACTCTTACTCTCTAACATCTTAAAATTGTGTCTATAGCTTTTCTATGGCAAGGAGTTTAGTTTTCATTCCCTTCCTTCTTTCCTTTATTCTCTGATTTTATTATTATTTTATTTCTATTGTAGGTTATTTTATAATACAAGTCATGAAATATATATAGTCAGGACATATACTATATAAGTATAAATGTGACTACATATAGTCATGCTATTTTTTCACTGAGTTTTTTTCTTTTTAACCAGTTTCATGATTCTTTGTCCTGTATCTTCTGTGATACCCCCCATTTAATGTTTTTATTTTTTTGTTGACTTATGTTTCATTTTTTAAAAATATTAGATGATTGAGCTTTTCTGACCAATTTTAGAGAAAACTGAGCTTTCAGAGGCATGTGTAGTTTTGTTGTTGTTGTTGTTTGTTTGTTTGACAGTCTTGTCACGAAGTCTAGGTTGGCCTCACAAGTGCGTGCACTGCTATGGATCACCTTGAAGCAGTTTCTGAGATGGGGTTTCATGTCGCCCAGATTGGCCTCAAACACTATGTAGCTCAGGCTGGCATTATAATTCCTGATCTTGGGCTGGAAAAATGACTCAGTGATTAAGAGCACTCACCACTCTTCCATAGATCCTGAGTTCAATTCCCAGCACTCACATGGCAGCTCACAACTGTCTGATGCTGTTGTCTGGTGTGAAGATACACATGCAGACTAAAATACATAAATAAATCTTAAAACAACTCCCGATCTTTTTGCCTCCACCTCCCATGTGTTGGGATTACGGGGGCGCACCATAATTGCCCATGTAGTTCTTTGGATCCAGACTTTTTGCTTGCTTCCCATTCTTGGTCCTTATTTCTTTTTTTTTTTCCCCCTTTGGTTTTTCAAGACAGGGTTTCTCTGTGTTGCTTTGCGCCTTTCCTGTAACTCACAGAGATCCGCCTGGCTCTGCCTCCCGAGTGCTGGGATTAAAAGTGTGTGCCGCCACCACCCGGCTTCTTGGTCCTTATTTCTAAAATCAGGTACAAAGTTAGGAGTAAGAATTGTTCTGTGTCGGCTTCTGTGTTCATTGCACTGCTATTTTTTAGTAGTGCCAATCCATAGAGAGAGGTACTACCCACATAGTAGGTGACTTGCTTATCCAGTGTGGTTAGTTTCTTCCTTTTCCTCCCTCTTCTTCTTTTTGTTTTTTGGTGCTGAAATTAAAACCCAGGGCTTCATGTATACAAAGCACAATGCTGTCCCACACAACTGAATCATACTTGACTTGACTTGTTTCTTTAAAGTTTAGATTCACAGTTTGGATACAGTACATGCTGACATGCATTTGTTGTTTACTTGTCATATTTACTAGATAGAAATCAAACTGCTACAAATCTTTGTTGACTATGGATGTCTCATATTCCTGCACTATTCAAAGCTCTGTTTTCCTAGAGATCTTGGAGGTAGACTAAAAGATAGCTGTGATGTGTGTGAAGAGGCTTCTACTTACAGATGAATAGATAAGGCCTTCGGCTGTCTTTTGGGGAAGGAACACACACGTATTCACACATACACAGAGTAATTTCATTGAGGCTGTCTTTGAATACAGATTTGTGGTATTGTACAACCTTTAGGTTGCATCACGTGTAGTGTACTTTGTGCATGGTGTTTCCCAAAATTGGGCAAAATGGCTGCCCTGTTTAATTTCAGAATTCACAAAATACAATTTAATGGAATCATTTAAGTTTGGGAGTGTTTGTTCAGCTTTGATTCCAACTTAGTAAAATCTTATGTCTTACTTGTTCTTCAAAATAAAAACACATCATCTGATTTACTACCCACTTGCCTCATAGAGAAGATGTAAATATTGTTTGATTAAAAAAAAATATAGTGGAATTCCTCAGAGAGAAGTTCTGATGAATAAAGTTGCACCAGCTATAGATAATAAATATTACTGGAGTCTCTACTCATGGGCACAGCTATATATAGTGACGGAGTTAGAACTTTGTACATTAGTTGTACTTGGTTCTTTGAGTTCAGAGTTTACTTTTTATTTTTCTTTTTATTCATATACCTTTACTTGCAAGTGTTCTAGAATTTGCTTTTTACAAAGGAAGATTTTATTATTTGGACCTTTGACATATACTACTTGTATGTACTATCCCTTTATTGAGAATTACTTTTAATCTTATTTTCCGATATAATTCCAAATCTAAAACTAATCTTATTTATTTATTTATTTATTTATTTATTTATTTATTTATTTATTTATTTTCTGTGCATTGGTTTTTTGCCTGTATGTATGTCTGTGTGAGGGTGTCTGATACCCTGGAACTAGAGTTATAGACAGTTGTGAGCTGCCATGTGGGTGCTGGGAATTGAATCTGGGTCCTCTGGAAGAACACTCAGTACTCTTAACTGCTGAGCCATCTCTTCAGCACCCTAAAACAATCTTTTAGTTTAAATATTTTTTCATATTTGTTTAAGGATTCCTGACTTTAGCTGTAATAAAGTAACTATGGAGACAGGAATGATGGACGTGTGTCTCTAATTGTAAGAGAAAGATAGATGTAAAAATGGGTACATGAATGAATGTCAATACATCTGTATCCCCACCTCCAGCATTTGTGTTTATGTGTATATACTGTTCTATCTTTACTGTCTTCTTAAGTTGATTTTAGCCTGAAACTCTTTTATTGTTTTTTTTTTTTTTGAGACAGGGTTTCTCTGTATAGCCCTGGCTCTCCTGCAACTATCTTTCTATAGACCAGGCTGGTCTGCTTCCCAAGTGCTAGATTAAACTGTTAATATGAAATTTTAAAATATGATATAGAGAAATATTATAAGATTAAAGACCTTTCTGAACTTTATTTTTTGATAAATATTAAATGTCCTGGCACTTTAGCTGGTGTGTTTTGTTTCAGACAATGTTTATGTATCTCATCCTGGCCTTGAGTTTGTGATGTTCCTGCCTTAGTCCCCTGAATGCTGGGATTACAGGTGTGTACTGCCACACCTGGGTAATTAGCTGTGTTTGTATTTCATGTATGAGTTATATTTCATATTATTAGAGGAATTTCTACAGATTTCTGGAAAATTGATTTTGAAAAAATTGATTTCATTATCTCAATTGCTTGCATTGCTGACACTTGCATCTATACTTTGGTGCAAAATAGATGTTAGCACACAAGGCATACATGAGGATACTGTGGGATTGAAATAAGCACTGTGGAGTGGTTGAGGAGACAGCTGCTGGCCACACTGGTCAGCAGCCCGAGCTACTGTTCAGTCTCAGGGCGCTCTAGGACAGGTGCAGGAGTGGGTCTCCAAAGCCCCTGGTGTCCTGATATGTTGGCTGATGCTCCTGCACTCGGCTTGTTTGCTTATTGTGTTAAGGTGAATATGGGATACAGGACTGTCTCGAGACATTCTGCTCTGCTTCTTCTCAGTATTCTCCTCCACTTGAAAATCAGCTAGTTAGGGGATTATTGAAAGTTTTAAGTCTCCAAGATGCTGCTGTTTCTTATCTCACTTATTATCTCATTTGAAGATTAATTTCAAATTATCACCAATCATTTTTCTGTTTCTTTCTCCGGTGAAAAGCTTAAGATAAAGAATCCAAAACTTTGCTCTCTTTCTTTACTAAACCTGTAGCATCTGGTAGTAGAAAAAAGTATAGTGGGACTCATTGGCACCATGGTGCAGAGCATCGAAGATTCCATATTGTGACAACACATCAAAATAAATTGCTGTCAA
>NC_081419.1:8211935-8291935 GCF_949786415.1 Peromyscus eremicus | reverse complement strand
TCCAAATGCCTGCTGTCAGCATTGCTTCTGTGGCCCTGCTATAGTTATGTAACAACAGTGGTGACTCTCATTGTCTGAGCCTGTTGGTGGCCCAGTCAAAAGTGCAGTGCATTAGTCATTTAATTCTCACTATTTGCTCAGTGCTTCAGGTCGCTGATCCTCAAACTTTTTGGTTTTAATGGACTTTCCATGGGACCATTAAGGATTACTGAGAATCCCAGAGAGCCTTTGTGAACACTGATTGTATCTGATGGTATTGGCTACATTAGAAAAAAAAATTACTAGTTAATTCTAAAGTAATAGTAGGAAAACAATCACATGTTGATATAAATAACATTTAGAAAATGGAAAACAGTATTTTTCAAAATATAAATTTAGTTAGAAGAATGAAATTGGTTTATGTTTTTTTTTTTGCAAATCTCTTTAATGTGTGGCTTCCATAGCTTGGTTCTCATATCTGTCTACGTTTTGTTCTATTATGATATTATAGTTCATACTGCATCCTGTGGTGTTCATTGCATACGTGAACAATTGAGAGCAAAAAGGGCAATCTGAGTCTTCATAATATTATGAAATATACCTCAGGTTGACCTTGTAGACCTGAAGTGGCCCTCAGGAGATGCCCTCAGGAGGTGGACACCAGGAGCCACTTTGCCACACTGGGAAAGCACTGGTTAGGAAGTGTTCCTTCATCCCTTCTGCTTTTGCTAGATTGTACTCGTCAGGAGTACCCGCTCTTCTGCTCTCAACGGCAGCGTTCTATGGCATCACCCATGATTGCATTCTCACCAAGTTCAGTGTAGCTTCCCTTAGTTTTGGCATCTAATATGGGGATTTTTCCTAGAAGATCCTGGAAATGTATTTAATTTTGCATTGGAAAACACTTTCTAAATGATAGCTGTGGGTAGCAGTTTTCAGTCAGCTAAGTTCTTGCACAGTATTTTTGAAAGAGAAAAGCAAATAGCATTAATATTAACTTATTTTCATAGTCAATACATTATTTTCAGGAAAAGCAGTTGGAATTGAATATAGTACAGAGAATGCAGTGTAGTTATTTGCAGTTTTCATTGCTCATTTCCTTCACATATATAGGATTATTTATTTGTAAAAAAATTCCTTATTTTACGATTCAAATTATTTAAAGTGTGTAGTTTTGGACTGGTGAGATGGCTCATTGTGTAAAGGTGCTTGCTTTCAAGCCCAGTGCCCTGACTTCAGTCCCCTGCATTATAGAAGATTGACTACTGTAAGTTGTACACACACACACACACACACACACACACACACACACACACACACATAAATGTAAAAAAATGTATAGTGACTATAGCCTGTCCGGAATATTCACCAATTAATGTTGGGTTATTAGAGATTAGGGGATTTTTTTACATTGAAAGTGTATCTTAAGAATGCTCCAGAAGCCGGGCGGTGGTGGCGCACGCCTTTAATCCCAGCACTCGAGAGGCAGAGCCAGGTGGATCTCTGTGAATTCGAGGCCAGCCTGGGCTACCAAGTGAGTTCCAGGAGAGGCGCAAAGCTACACAGAGAAACCCTGTCTCGAAAAAAACCAAAAAAAAAAAATAATAATAATAAAATAAATAAATAAAGAATGCTCCAGAAGTATGATAGTAATGTCAGTACTAAGTCCTTAGGCAATTCAACTTCCTATGTGCAGACCTGACTAGAAGAGATTATTCTCTCCCTCAGAAATTATGAGCACAATTCCAACCTAACAAATTATACTGTGCACAAAAATGTATTTGAGTGAGATATTGATTGGTCACTCTGAAATGAGGTTATTGGGGCATATGAAACTTCTTTATTTTAATTTTTGATTGTGAAATATGTCAAAAACAGTTACCTATATTCTTGTTAAATTTAATGAATATTGATATTTTGCTATATCTGCTTTAGATATTTATTTATTTCTTAAATACTTTGTTATAAGCTGGGACTAGTGGTGTAGATCTGCAATTTCAAATATTTGGGAGGCTAAGGCAGGAGGTTTGCAAGTTCAAAGCCTGCCTGGGAAACTTAGACCTCATTTCAAAATTAAAAATTAAAGACAGGTCTAGGGTACACCAGCAGTAGAGTGCTTGCTTGGCATTCATAAGACTGTAGGCTCAATTTCTAATATTGTAAACAAAAAACCACCAAGAGTGATAGTAAAAGACAAAAATAATAAGAAAGACCCAAATTACATGTGGTTGAGGTATTCCCTTCAGAGCTTTCCTGCTCATACAAAAGGAGTGCCTATCCTACAATTGGTACATAATCTTCTCACATGCCCTTCAAGTGTTTCCATATTGTACTTATAGCATTTTAGCTTTGATATAAAATAATATATATATAAAACATACACATTGTATCTTTTTTTATAGCTGGTTCTTTGTACTTACCATTTCCCCCAAGTGTACTCAGTGTGATATCTGTGGGTTAATTTCACTTGTTTTAACTGCTCTGTATTAGTCCACTGTGCAAATGGGCTTCAGAGTCATTGTCCTGTTAAGAATGTATAATTCTTTCAGGCCTTTTGCTATAATTAATATACTTGGGGCTGGGAGGTAGCTCGGTTGGTAGACTGCTTGCCTAGAATATACTCCAGCTCTAGTACTGCATAAAGTGAGCATAGTGGTGCACACTGGTAACCCCAGAACCCTGGAGGTAGAGGTAGGAGGATCAGAAGTACAAGGGCATCTCTGGCTACATAGTGAGTTCTAGACCAGCTTGGGATACATAACACTTTGACTTAAAAACAAACAAACATGGGCTAGAGAGATGGCTTGGTGGTTAAGACCTGAGCCCATACAAGGAGGCTCACAACCATCTATAACTCCAGTTCCAGGGTATCTGATGCTCTCTTCTGACCTCTGTAGATACCAGGCATGCACATGGTGACATACATACATGTAGGCAAAACACTCATGCAAATAACAAACTCCACAGACGCTCCCAAACAAACAAAAATAAATATATTTGTACCACATTAGGGTTTTTTTGGTAACTTGACACGAGAGAACCTCAATTGAGAAATGTCTACATAAGATTTATCTGTAGGCAAGTGTGTGGGGGTATTTTCTTTTCTTTTTTCTTTTTTTTTATGTTTGATTTTTACTTTTTTCGTGTTTTTTTTTTTTTTTTTTTTTTTTTTTGCTATACAATTCAGTTCTACATATCAGCCACGGATTCCCTTGTTCTCCCCCCCTCCCGCCCCTCTCACCTTCCCCCCAGCCCACCCCCCATTCCCACCTCCTCCTGGACTGAGATCAACCTGGTAGACTCAGTCCAGGCAGGTCCAGTCCCCTCCTCCCAGGCCGAGCCAAGCGACCTTGCATAGGCCCCAGGTTTCAAACAGCCAACTCATGCAATGAGCACAGGACCCGGTCCCACTGCCTGGATGCCTCCCAAACAGATCAAGCCAATCAACTGTCTCACCCATTCAGAGGGCCTGATCCAGTTGGGGACCCCTCAGCCATTGGTTCATAGTTCATGTGTTTCCATTCGTTTGGCTATTTGTCCCTGTGCTTTATCCAACCTTGGTCTCAACAGTTCTCTCTCATATAAACCCTCCTCTTTCTCGCTAATTGGACTCCCAGAGCTCCCCCCAGGGTCTAGCCATGGATCTCTGTGGGGTATTTTCTTGATTGATGGTTGATGTGGGTGGGCCCAGCTCACTGTGGGCAGTGCTACCTCCAGGCAGGTGGCCCTGGGTTATATAAAAGCAGACTGAGAGTGCCACAAAGAGCAAGGCAGTAAGAAGCACTCCTTATGGCCTCTGCTTGAGTCCCTGTCTTCAGGTTCCTGCCTTGAGTTCCTGCCTTGATTTCCTTCATAAAAGACTACAACTGCAAGCTGAAATAACCCGTTTACAGCCCAAGTTGCTTTTGATCACAGTGTTTATCACCGCAGCAGAAACCTAACTAGAGCAATATTCTTGACAGTATAGAAGAGTTTCTCCAAGATGTGAAACTAGAAGTAGGTTATGGAATATAATATCCAGTGTTCCCAGATTGCTTTTCAGAGTGGTTGGACATCACCATTAGCACTGATACTGTTTGGTACAGAACATTGTTTTGGAATTACTTATTTTTCAAGAACCAGAAGCCTAATCCATCTCCTTTCCTATATCCTTATTTTAAACTCAGCTTAGTCCTCTATATCCTTAAGTGCTAGATATAGTTGTCAATAGTTTCAAATTTTCAACTTTGCTGACTATAAGTAACATGTATTTTGTTTTAATTTTTTGTGGGGGAGCACTTTTGATGTTAGGGATTATTTGGGGTTATTAATAAACTGACAAAATAGATACAAAAGTAATTTTGTTAAATATATTTATATTCACTGGCAATGATTTTAGTTTTTGACCCTCCAAATATAAGTTGTGTGAGATGTGTCTTGCCTTCTAACATCAAGACATGACATCATCACCACTCACTTGAGAAACAACAGCAAATTACAAAAGTCTGTAAGTCAGTTTATGATTTTGTGTTGGGCACATTCATAGCTGGCCTGGGATACATGTGGCCCATAGATTGTGTAACCTAGACAAAGTTTTCTGAATTTCAGAGTAATTAATAGTTTATGTAGAAATTCTGTCAAACACATACATGTATGCTTACTGCTTATTTATTTAGAAGAATTAGTAGTTTATCAAGAGTGCATTTCCACGGGTGGGGGTCAGAGCCAGGAAGGCAGTTAGAAATCAGTGGCTCTGTAGTTCATAAACTAATTGTGAGCAATCCAAACCTTCATGTTTAGGATAAGACTAGACCTCAGTCAGTGGAGAGAGTAATCATAACAAAGTCTGTAATGGGATAAATGTGTGAACATTGCAGAGGTCATCACCATCTTCAGTGTGCTCCAAGCCAGTTAGAAATTTTACTGGTCGGTCACTTAAATATAAGGTTAGAAATAAATTTTATCTATGACCAGTCAACTGCAAAAACAGCTCAAGCCTTGATTAGTATTAGGTTGTATCAGACCAGACACAGTGACTTTGGGCAATAGTGAAACAACTTATTCATAATAGGAAGTTATTGACCACAAGGTTTTCCCCTCAGGTTAAAAGTTTTACAATATATTTAGAATATTCAATGTATTCAGCTTATTAGAAAGTAAAAGGAACCAGAAAGTTCTAAACATGCAGATGGCTATGTTTGCCTGTATTTCTTCTATTAAAGTGTTTCGACCCCTTAACTGGAGGTGAAAATCAGGAAGGTAAGTCTCCTTCTTTGTTCTAGGGTAAGTAGAACACATGCTTCCTGCAGCCCCCTTGATCAGTGAGAAATGCCTTATATCAAAACCACATGGGGGGCATGCAGCTCTAGGTGATCCCCTGAGGACTGTTTTTGATTGGAGCTGGGAGTTGGGTACTGAAAGAAGAGGGAGACAGACAGGTTGTTTTAAAGAATTCTCAGCAGACCAAAGGCTTATTTGGAGCTGTGCTACAACATTTTTCATGTAGAAAATGCAGCTTTATCAATTTTAAAGGTGTAAGGCCATTCATTGCATGACTAAAATAATGCATTTTCACTTTGAAACTTTGGTGTGTGCCTTTTTGCATTTCATTAGTTCATGGGCCAGAGATTTCATTTATGTCCATGCTTGTCAGTCTTCTTTTTCAGGATTGTGTCCTGAAAAATAGGTCATTTCAGAATTCATCTGGTTCCTAAAGTCCTGCGCTGGCATAGCCTGTGACAAACAGTGGTCAAGTGTGTAGACAGCAACAGGAGAGAAATTAAACTTGATGATCTAACTTAAAATTACTTTCATAGATGTGCCATGTTGATGATTCTGTTTAGGACTGTAGATCTGGATAGGTAACTCAGCACTTACTTTTCTAGTCAAGGGCTGCTTAGATTTTTGTGCCTTTGAGGTTTTGGTGTAATTTAGTTAAAAGTCTTGTTACAGCAGATGACCATGCACAAATTTTAATACTGCAGCCGTTCTCTCTGCAACCTCTGGAAGCCAAACAGTCTGTATGTTTCAGACATCAGCTGCACAGCAGAAATATTTGTGTTATTTTGAGAGGAACACAGTAATAGTTTAAAGAAGATTCTAATGGGAGAATTACTGTGCCCTGGTTTGAGGAGTGGTGTGGTTCTGGTGCTGCTCTGTGGCAGTGGAGCCCCAGATGCCTGGCCAAGCATCCCTTACCGACATCTGGAACCAGCTGCAATACATCACTGTCAAAAGTGCTTTCTATACATATCTGCATTTACACATTAGTTACCCACGCAGCACTCATCAAAAAAGCTGAACAATCTTGACATGGTGTCCCTTGTGGAACTGCAAAGGTGAACGGAAGTTGGGAGGCAGTGTCTCATGTCACTGTCTGCTGAGCTCTTACAACAAGAAGCCTGATTAAAAGTGAAAGGAAAAATTTATCAGTTGCTGCAGCTCTGTAGACTTCAGGATAATTTCTACTTATAAAAGGGGTATTTTTATAATATAAAACATGAAATATAGTATGAACATTCACCTGGTTTTGTTTAGAAACTAGAGAAATATATCTTAACTTTAAGTTGAAAAGAGAAAGCAATTGCTTTGTATGTATGTTTATTAGATTTTTCTGTTATGTAATTTCTTTCATATTTCTTTTTTTTATTGAAGTGCTGGGGACTGAATCTAGGGTTTTAGGCATCCTAGGCGAACACTCTGTTGGTCATCTGTATTCTTAGCTCTTTATTTTTAAAGAAAACTCAAGTTTAGAATTAACGGTGAAGAATTATAGATAAAACATTGATAATATTTGGGTAATGAAGTTTTAAAAATTTATTTATTTATTTATTTGTTTGTTTATTGGTTGGTTTTTTTTTTTTTTTTTTTTTTTTTTTGAGACAGGGTTTCTCTGTGTTATAGTCCTGGCTGCCCTGGAACTCACTCTATGACTAGACTGGTCTTGAACTCTCAGAGATCCGCCTGCCTCTGTCTCCCAAGTGCTGGCATTAAAGGTGTGCACCACCACCGCCCAGCCAAAATTTCATTTATTTTTTGGATATGAATGTTTTGCCTGCATGTATGTGTACTACATTTATATGTACCATATTTATATCTGATGTCTGTGGAGGTCAGAAGAGGGCATTGGATCCTTTGGAACTGTAGTTACAGATAGTTGTGAGCTGCCACGTAGGTGCTGGGAATTGAACCCATGCCCCTACCTTGGAAGATCAGCTGGTGCCAAATTTCTAATGTGTGACCATCTTTGTGTTCATTGTGGTAGCAATGTTTGTGCTTATTCATTTTCAAAGAGGTGAATGATAAGAAAGGAGAAGTAGTTATTTATAGGTGATTTGTTTGCATATTAATGTGGATTTGAAAATGAAATGTGTTTTGACAGTATAAAATAAACACAGTTTTTATACAAAGAACCATCCAGGCGCCTTTGCTATCCTCTTAAACTAACACTAGTTAGTACTAATGATGGTGTTTGCTGTGGTCCTCAAGTCCTAGACATTTTGTCTGCCCTGTGTGTGTTGTCTCAGGCAGACTGAATAAATGAAAGGTCACTGCCCTCATCTCGCAGAAAGAGACCTGCTTGATAGGTCAGCCTTCTTGTCCAGATCCATTGCTTTGGGCTTCCATCCTGGAAATCTGACTCTAAAACTCACAGTGTTTGTATGGTTAACCTTTATTACAAAAGTTTTCAATACACAAAGCAGAGAACACTGTGACCTCCTCAACACCAGCTTTAACCACCTATATTTTATATTTGCTTCATGTCTTACAACTTTTTTTTGCTTGAATATTTGCTCTGAGACACCAAGCCATTTCATCCTTAAATACTTAGTATGTATTACAAATGACTTATTCCCTAGGCCAGTTTCACTACCACATCTTACCAAGTTAACAAAACTTCAACTAGCATCACCTTCTTAATTTCTAATATGTGAAGCCTGTTTAGATTTGTTGATTGCCTAAAATATGTGTTTTCTGGGGGAGTTATGAATTGTTTGAATCAGGTTCCAAGCAGAAGCACTCCTGTGTTTGGTTGTGATGACTGTTGAGTGTCACAAACAAGAATGCTTCCACTTCTTTCTTTCTGCCCCTCTGTTTCCACATGCCATTAAAAAACTCAGAATCACTATCCTATTGAATGCACCATATTTTAGATTTTAGACCATAATTTGCTGATTATTTCCCCATGGTATTATTTTTTCTAAGTATTGATTAGATTTATGTTTTTTATTATATTCATCAAACCGCCCACGATGTTTGATTGTCTTTTTGTAAAAACAGTAAACTAACACTATTTAGTACTAATGATGATGTTTGCTTGGTAGTACATTTATTCCTCAGTTTTCCATCTCAGAGTTTTACCATACATGGATGGTCAGTACTTGAATTAACTGAATTTCTTAGGAATTGAAATATGGCAATTTCCAATTTCTTCCTGTATTTGTTAGTCAGGACTTTTTTGTATGTTTTTTTGGTTTTTCGAGACAGGGTTTCTCTATGTAAACAGTCCTGGCTGCCCTGGAACTCACCCTGTAGACCAGTCTGGCCTCAAACTCACAGAGATATGCCTGCTTCTGCCTCCTGAGTGCTGGGATTTGAGGCGTGTGCACCACCATCACCCTTAATGGTTAAGGCGATGGACTAGAACTTTTTTGTTTTTTAAAGCCAAAGTCTCACTGTGTAGCAGTGGATAGGTTGGATCTCACTGTTGACTAGGCTGGCCTTGAGCTCACAGAAATCAGATTTCCTTCCTAAGTGCTGGGATTAAAGGCGTACACCATTATGCCAACCTTGCTAGAATAAAAAAAAAATTCTTATTTAAGAATTTTGTATGTGTAGGGCCTGGAGAGATGGCTCAGTGGTTAAGAGCATTGTTCCAGAGGTTCTGAGTTCAATACCCAGCCAACCACATGGTGGCTCACAACCATCTATAATGGTTATGATGCCGTATTCTGTCATGCAGGTGTGCATGCAGATAATGCCACTCATATACATAAATAAATAAATCTTAAAAAGTTTTTAAAAAAGAGAATTCCATGTATGTCTACAGTATGCTTTGATCATATCCAGCACTCACTCCCTGCCTCTAACTTCTTCTGTTGTCAGAACTCTGGCCTTATTCCATCTACTAGGACCATTTGGTTATGCTGAAACACAGTTCATCAGCATAGACTATGTAACTCTGCCTTGAATTATCAATTTCCAGAGTGATGCAGTATATCACAGCAGTCTCCAGTGATACACATAACAGGTCATTTGTTTCCTGTTTTTCTTTTCTGTTTGACTGGAGCCTTCCTTTGAGAAAGAGATTGAGAGAGAGAGAGAGTTGTGTGTTTAGTCAGATATGGGCATTGTCCTTTTTGATTCTGAAATTATACCATGTTTGTCTAGTGGGGTCCCTTTCACACTAGCTCCTGTGTCCCTTTGACAAGATTCCATTATTAGCTTTTATAGTTGCTTGCTTTCTGCTATAACAAACTATGCCAGGCTCACCTTGGATTGCCTGCACCAGACTTGCGACTGACCTGAGAACCACAAAGAGCTGTGGTTCCTTTTATTAGGGAAAAATATATAAAGACCATACTATGGGCCTTAAACGTACTTACTGTTATTACTAAAGATATTTACCCTTATTACCGTAATTCCTGCAATAAAAAATTATTACTACTTTTATTTTCTGAAAAAAGACAAATATAGTTCACATTGATAGTTATAGTTCCAAGTTAAGATTACAAAGTTTGTCTATTAGATTTTATACTTTTGTCCTTTTTCTGTTAAAAATTTGATTCCTAACAAAATTACTGTGCTTATCTACTTTGTACTATATTGTATCTAAGATGGCTTCAATATAACTATAGACTGCCATTGGAAGTTAAATCTTGCTTTGTAGCTTCTTGTGGTAAGATACGTAGACTGTTTATATGTTGTTGATGATGTACAAGCTACTGTATTCTGAGGTCTTAATAGTTATATCACTGTTTTCAGTTTTTTGTTTTTTTTTTTGTTTGTTTTTTTTTTGGTTCTTTCGAGACAGGGTTTCCTGGAACTTGCTTGGTAGCCCAGGCTGGCCTCGAACTCACAGAGATCCTCCTGGCTCTGCCTCCCAAGTGCTGGGATTAAAGGAGTGCGTCACCACCGCCCAGCTGTTTTCAGTTTTCTAAAAAAATAATCAGGATTGTTTTCTTACATAGGAGGAGCTTGAAAGGTGGCATCCCTGTCTCCATAGTTCTTCTCAGAACGTTTGCCCAGGGTCTTTTTCCTTTTGGGTGTGTTCTCATCGTGGGTTCTGCGGTCTGTGCTTGTGAGTGCTCCTGGGACTTCTCCTGCTCTGCTCAGCTCTTCACTTGGGTGTGCTCATCATCTCTTGCTACCTTCTTTTGTAAAATTGTCATCTCTAGTTTTGTTCTTCTCTAGTTATACTGCCTGTTTTTGTGAGAGAGTTTGATGAGATTAGAGAAAGCTTCATACTGTTATATTGTCCCAGGATCAGCAGAACTGTAGCTACCATGTTTGTTAACCCTGATGTTCCAGCGTATACATTGACCTAAAGAATGTAACTTTGAGATTTAAGGTTTCTTGGAAGCTTCCTATTGAAATATGATCAGGAGAAGGAGAAAGTAGGCAGTTAATACAGAATTTCTACTATGTAAAAAATTATGTACACCACTGTGAATTTATACTGCCCTAATTCTATGAGCTAGGAAACTTAAGGATTAATAATGCTAACTGCCTTGCCTGAGTTCACAGCTCGCAAATGCAGAGTAGGTTCAACTGAGGTATTTCATTTGAAGTCCAGTCTTTCCTGTTTCTGTTTACCTTCCTGTACATTCTCTAGGACATTTTTGTGATGTGGCTTCTCTCAAAGGTGATTTGGAGAGTATTTCAAAACAAAAAGTTCTGGGTTGAGGGCAAAAGACACAAATCAACCTTTTCTAAGTACAGATTAGTACTTAGTATAGCATCTTTATACAAGGTGTAAAGAGATTTTGTGAACCAATAGTGTAAAATGTAGAGAATAATGATGACATACATTGAATGATAATTAAAGATGAAAGAATTAGAACTCTGGCTGCCATAGGACACACATTAATCCCATGTGTTCAGGAAGGACCAGAATGGCACTGTGTGACTCGAGTGTGATCTTTCTGCTTTCCACAATTATCAGTGCTAAATCAGAACACTTGTGTCTCATGCCACCTCTCTCATCTTACCATTGCCCCATGAAGCAGTGTTGTGTGTAACAGGTCTAGGTCCATAGTTGCTAGAGCTAAGGCTTGTGTGGAAATGTTGATCAAAAGAAAATAAGGCAAATGACTTCCTCTTCTAGTCCATCTCTATTTGTGAAGACAGAATGAAGTAGGCCAGTTTCAGCAGAGAAGTGATGGTGCTTCCATTCTTCATTGTCAAGTGTTGTGACAGTTTGTTTTTGCTCAGCTTAACTTTTTACGATACTGGCTTAAGTAAGATGTATTAGCATACTTGTTTGTACAGTTCATGCCGTTAAAGTGGATATTTTACAACTTTTAGCATATTCACAGAGTCATGTCCTCATCACAAATCTGCATTTTATACATCTTTATCACTCCCAAATGGAATCCCATACTCATCAGTAGTCACTCTCCATCTTCTCTTAGTCCTCCTTTCCAGTCCTAGGCAATCACTACTCAGTTGTCTCTGTGGAGTTGCCTGATCCTGCCGTTTCATATCACTGCACTCATACAGTGTGTGGTCTTTCTGTTGGCTTCCTTTGCTTGGCACAGTGTTTTCATAGTTCTTCATGTTAAAGCTTCTTTTCATCACATAGTAATTTTCTGTTGGTTGATACTTACTCTTTTTACCACTTGATGGTCATTTGGATCAATATTTTTGCATACTTTTTTGTGTGGACACATTTTCAGTTTCCTAAATAGAATTTCTGGGTCTTATGAGGGCTTTAATGCTTAATCTCCAATAAGCGGACACATGTTTTCCAAAATGACTGTGCCATTTTGTATTTCTATCTGTACCACATGAAGGTTCCAATTTCAGTTTAACTGTAACAGCATCATCAAATGGATAAATGTTGCTTGCTTTTTCTGAGTCAAATATTCTTCTATTGCATGTGCAGCAGTGTGTCTAGCTGACAAGTATGCTGCCTTCAAAGACCATGCAATTAAATGCCAAGGCAGTCAGTAAATAAAATAACATCATCATGGAAAGTGTGAGACGCTGACTAGGCCATAGGAGGCTTGAGAGAGAGAGGTCTAGGAAGGTTTCTCTGGGCAAAGGAGAGGTTTGAGCTGAAACTGAGAAATGTAGCTGGAGAGGTGGGAATAAAACCTCTCACAAAGTTTAACTTTCCCACACTTAAAAAAAGATTTATTTTCATTTTTAATTATATGTGTCTCTGTACACAAGAGTGCAGTGCCTGTGTGGGTCAGAAGAGGATGTCAGAGCTTTTGGAGCTATAGTTTCAGGAGGTTGTGAGGCCCCTGACCTGTGCTGGCAACTAAGCTGTGGTCCTCTATAAAAGCAGTATGTGTTCTTAACTGCTGAGCCATCTCTTCAGCCCCCATTTTCACACATTTAAAAAGTATATTGTTGGTGGGATTCTAAGACCTACTTTTAATCTATTGCTTTTTACTTAGATTGCTTTTTACATCAATTGCTTTTACTTAAAATTTTTTTTTTAACTATTTTATGTGTATGAGTGTTTTGCCTACATGTGCATCATGTGCATGCCTGGTACCCACCTAGGTCAAAAGATGGTATAGGATCTCCTGGAGTTTCAGACAGTTGTGAGATGCCATGTGAGTGCTAGGAATCAAACCTGGGTCCTCTGCAAGAGCAACAAGTGCTCTGAACTGCTGAGTACACATCTCAGTCCTTGTTTTTAGTGGTTTTTGTTTGTTTGTTTGTTTTTGTGTCAAATATTTATGTCTTTGTGCCTGTTTTCTGTTGGGATTTTTGTGAATGGTTTATAGCGGTCTATATATTCCAAATCCAATAAAACACTGGCAAAGGATATAAAACACAGTAAAAGACAATACAAATAATTCTAACTTGTGTGTGAATAGGTTCAGCCTTACTTAAAATAAGATAAAAATCAGTACCATTTATGGAGTGCTTACTGTATACCAACCATAATTCTAGGTACTTCATATATATCAATTCATCAAATTTCATTATTTCATTATTTATTTATTTAGTGACAGGGCTTCACTGTGCATCACTGGCTGGCCTGGAACTTGCTGTGTAGATTGGGCTGGCCTTGAACTCACAGAGACTGGCCTGCCTTTGTGTTTCTGAGTGCTGGGACTAAAGATGTGTCCTACTACAGGCTTATGTAATTTTTGACAAGAATGTTTGACATTGGAGTAGAAGGTTTTTTTTGTTTTTTTTTTGTTTTTTTTTTGTTTTGTTTTTCGAGACAGGGTTTCTCTGTGTAGCTTTGCGCCTTTCCTGGGACTCACTTGGTAGTCCAGGCTGGCCTCGAACTCACAGAGATCCGCCTGGCTCTGCCTCCCGAGTGCTGGGATTAAAGGCGTGCGCCACCACCGCCCGGCCTGACATTGGAGTAGAAGTTTTGACAGTGGAGCCAGAGAAGTTAAATGATTTCCCAGTGATATATAGCCCCATGCCAAGGTCAGAACCCGGGACATGCAGAGCCCTAGCTCGTGATCACTTCTCTGCTGCTGACTCTTCAACAATCAGAAGGAAAACAGGAGACTGGCTTAAAAAAAAGTTACTCAAATCAACCAATTTCAAAAAGTGTGACACTGTCAGCCCGGCCATTTACAGGTGTTCTACCCCTGTAATCCCAACACTCAGGAGGCTGAGGCAGGAAGATCACAAGACTCAGGCCTGCTTGGGCTATGCAGGGAGAGCTTCTCTTAAACAAACAGAAATTAACAAATTGAAAATAGTCGCTGGTGGGAATGTAAATTGTTAGGGCCTTTCTTTTAGGGGAGCTCAGCAATATCTAGCAAAATGTTAGCTGCGTATAACCTTTGATTTGAAGTTTAGCCTTCATACCCTGTTGCACCTGAGAAATGTTAATGTTTGTGAAGATATTTGTAGCATTGGTCATAAGAGTGTAAGATTGGCAGTATTTTAAATGTTCTTTAGCTGGGGGCTGGCTAAATAAATGATGGTGTTCCTAATCATTATGATGGTAAGCCTATGGAAAGGAGGTGCTGCATGCACCAGTACAAAACCAGTTTCTAGAATACGCTTAGTCAGAAAGTTAAGATATAAAATACACAGGCATTACATGTGTGTTCATCAGGAACAAAGCAGGGGAGTGATCATCAATAAAGAAGGCACCTTCAAAGGGATACATAGTGTCCATGTGACACTATTGGCCTTTGCCAATACTTGCATGCACGTAGACAACATGCTTACACATATACCCATAAATACAATTTGGAAAAGTGGATTGTACTTAAATTCAGAAAATCTGTGACTCACTCAAGTCAATAGAGTGAGTAAGGTAAAGTCTTATATAGGTCACTTCAATTAGAATGAGATTCAAAAGAAAGAGAGCTGTGTATAGTGGCATATACCTTAATCCTAGCTCTCAGGAGGCTGAGACAGGAGGATCAAGAGTTTGAAGCCAGCCTGAGCTATATAACCAAAGCTTATCTCAGCAAAACAAAACAAACAGAATGTGGTGGTTGAATAGGGGGTAATGTGTATTTGCATTTGCCCTTTACCTTCATGTCAAACTTCAGTGTGGTCGAATGCATTGATGGGAAATACATACTGGACATTCTTGAAGTAGAGCAGGTGCTCAGCAAGTGAAAACTTTATTGTTGATTCTTTGTTTGCCAGAAGATGAGATTGAGAATAGTTCTTGGGAAATGGGATTATAGAAAGTGAAGGAAAGATTGGAATTGGAGGCAAGCACTGCTTATCACTTAGATGTGAACAGCAGTTGTGCTAGATGAAGTGAAGTAACTTCTTCACAGGGGATGCTAGCGAGATTTAATGTGGGCCAAGGAGAGACAAAACCCAGATTTATGGAGAGGTTACAAGCTGGGAAGCCAGAGAGCATGTAAGTTCTGCTGAGTCTGGGTAGTTGAGTTTTGGATGACAGTAGACCATCAGAGTCTGTCTGCTGTACAGACAATAAGAAGTGAAAGAATAAGGACAGGGAGAAAAAGAGATAAGGCTGCTGTGTGATGCTTAGGTGTTCTAAGACCTTCCCAGTGGCCTTCCCGTGTTTGGAACTGAGCTAATAAACTCCTGACATCTCATGCATTTACACTCCATTTTGAAGTATTTTGCTAGCATAAAATTCCTAGGGTAAAGCAAAGGCTTTACAGTATTCTGTAATCTGTCAATTGTGTGGTGCTCGTATCTGGGCTGTGGGGAGCAGTTTGGACAGCGGGCCATTTAGATGACTCTGTAAATAAGATCGTCAGCAGACGGATTGTTTTTATGCTTTTTGTGTTCACAGGTCTGGCCTTTGGTCTTTTATCTTAAGTACTTAAGAAAATACTGAAGATAAATAATTGACACTTGTCTTCTATTATGCTGGTTTTAAACTGTCTTCAAGAAATTTTTTCTGTAGACAGAGACAACTTTGCAATGAAAGAAAATTTCCAGAATAGAGGATATATGTGCATGTGTGTAGATGTGTATGTATGTTAGTGTGTATGTGTGCATATATGTGTGTTCATGTATATGCAGTTGTTCTCAACCTGTGTATAGTGACCCCTTTGGGATCACATATCAGATAGCCTACATATCAGATATTTACATTATAATTCATAACAGTAGCAAAATTACAGTTATGAAGTAGCAGCAAAATAATTTTATGTTTGGGGGTCACTACAACATGAGGAACTGTATTAAAGGGTCACAGCACTAGGAAGGTTGAGAACCACTGATATGTATGTGTTCATTTGTGTGTATGTATATGTAAATGCATGTGTATGTGTGCTTGTATGTGTGTATGCATGTATGTGTTCATGTATGTGTACATGTGCATCATATGTGTGTAGGTGTATACCCATGTGTACACCTACATACCTTTGTTTGCATGTTTTGCATTGGCAGTGTGTCTGTTTTGCTTCCAATACCACTTACTGTGGCTTTATTTAATAGTGCTCTGGCCAAATGCTCTCCCTCATGTGTTGGCTTTTCAGCAATCTGCAGTGTGAATAGCAGATAACATTATTTCCCTGACCTTTCCTGTGTGGCTTTTTATATTGTGACTCGTGTTTGCTACCAGAGGTTTATTAGTGACTCCTAATATGTATATGATTTCTTAGCAATGGCTAAACCTTTGAATGATATTTTTTTAAAGAAAAGATATCTTTTTAAAATAAATAGCCATTTAAAATAAAAAAAAAACAAACCTCTGACTTTCTTATTACATTGTCTGTAATTTTGTAGGACTGGTACTGTGTGTTTTAACATTGAGATTTCTTTTTACTTAAAGCATGTATGAAAAATTGTGTTTTTGTCGTGCTTTGGGAGGTTCTATGTGTGTATGAGTTCATGGCCAGAGACTGTCTCTTTGTCCTTTCTCTTTTGTACCTCATTCTGATTGAACTGCTAGGAAAGGGACATTTGGATGGAGTCTGAGCAGGCTCTGCAGCAGTCTGTCTCTGTGGAGTCTCTGCTTTGTCATTGTACTCAGAGAGCCACAAGCCTTTTGATTTGTCATCCAGTCTAGCTGATTCTTCTAGAGCTTCTAAATGCATTATTGCTTAGAGACTGGGATAGCCCTTTGCGTGCATCCACTAAAGTCAGTTATTTTTAGTTTTTAGATGAAGAAACTAATGTCCAGAGAGGTCTAATGAATTGACCTGGGTCACAGAGTCATTGAGCAGTTGGGTTTAGACTTGTTACCAAGTTCCCTCGGACTCATAAATCCCATAGCTTAAGATCCTAAATTATTGGAATAATTAGGTGAATGCAGGTCAATTAGTCTCCGTGACAAGGTTTTTAAAATGAGCCTTGGCAGTGCTTGGGTTTGAGGGAGGAGAGCAATTGTAGATAGTTCTTGTGCTAATCCAGCACCCCTAGTTACTGTGCTTTTTCACTTGGCATGGCCAGGTTTTATGTCTATAACTGTTGGTACAGGACATTTATAACGACTCTACTTTTCTTCCTCTTTGCTGTTTTATCCCTGGATTCTTACCTTCATTAGTATGTGACAGGGAAGGCAGGAAAAGAAATATCCAGCATCTGACTCTACTGCTGTGTGCCTTGTTTTGTTCTTGAGCTTGCTGGGCCTGTTGAACCTAGAACCAGCTTTTGTTCACAATGTTATTGAAAGGGATGTGCCTTCTTAATTGTAGGCAAAATTGCTTGTCCTGGAAAAGAATCCAGGGAGAGTAAGCAGATCCTTAACTGTTGGATATTGAAGTTTATTTCAGAAGCATGCTGCAGTAAGCTGCTGTATTGGTTTAATGTATAGCTCTTTAGCCAAGAGAAGTAGAAATGGTTTGACCTTATGGCCTTTAAAAAAAATCAATCAATTAATCAATCAATCAATCAATCAATTATTTTTGAAACAAGCATTCACTATGTAGACCAGTCTGGCCTTGAACTTGGGGTGATTTTTCTGCCTGCCTCCTGAGAACTCATTCCAGGCATGCTCTTCCACACATGGTGAGTTCTGCTTTCAGTGACATTTTTTTGGAGTCTTTAGAGATGTAAATGAAGACTTTGAACAGAGATGATCATGCGAGATGTTAATTCATGGAGTGTGCATTATATAGTATATCTCTAATTTTGAAGACTTTCATTTATATCTTTGTGTTTTGATTATGTGTAATTTATTTATTTTTGTTGCCTTCAAATGATGAAGTAACTGACCTCCTTAAGATGGGGGTTAAAAATACAAGCCAATATATTACTTCAAAAAGTTGTTTCAGTGAGTTTTCCTCTTGCTAGCTCTTCTTTTTCAGGCCTTCATACTGAAGCTAAACATCAGTTCAGTTGACAACTTTACTCAATTCTAAGCAACGGTGGCTATGCTCTGGCCTGTAGAGACAGTGAATCCATTCTGGCTCTGACACCTGACTTTATTGTGAAACACTCATGTTGACATCGTATCAGTTTTCTGAACTATTACATGCATAAAAAAATTCACCCTTTTGCATCTGGTCTCTCTCAGCCTTGAAGTGAGGAGAGATCCACACACCCAGGGTTTTCATTTTGCATTTAGTGTTATCTAGTCCAAAAAAACAGTCTCTTCAGTTCTTTAAAAAAAAAAATCTTTTTCTAGAGGCACTTAGCAGAGCTTATCAACTTAATGGTGCTCACTGGAAGGAGGACCAGCATTTGGCCAGAGCAGTTGAAGTTTAAGGTACAAGAGGCCAAATATTACCCAGAATCATGGGATTAGTTGTCCCAAGTCCTTTGCATACAAACTGCCATTTGGAGCCTGCCTGCCTTGTCCTGCAGGATTTTGTGGGCTCCCATTTGACCTTGTGATTGGATTGTTTTTGTGAAGGTCTTTTATTGCTGATGTCTTGTTTCTTGTTTTATATATATCAGAACCTGATAGATTTTATTTAGAATTTATTTCAAATATGATACAAATCTTCATCTTTGGTTTATAGGGAAAAGAGTTTATCTTGTGCACAAAACCCATAAAAACTTACATTTTTATGTCAACTCTGTCTTTGTCCTGAGTTTTATTGAGGCTATCTTTGGCTTTCATGATAAGGCAATTGAACATTTTCACTTTTTGGTATTGTTTGCTTGACTTGTTTTTTTATCCAGTTCTAAAATATTAAGACCCACCCTTTCTATGTAAATGCTGGCCTTAAAGTACTGCAGACCTAGTTGGGGGGATTTAATAAGGTTTCCTTGTTATTTAGTCCTACTGTTCTGAGTTTGTCCATTGGGAATTTCGTTTGCCCATAAAAGATTGACATTCTAACATGGAGCGATTGCAAATTTTGTTTCTAAACTAATACCATAAATGTTTCCATTTGATTACTTAAATGTGAGTATGTAATTTCCATAAGATTTCAAAAGGACTGGTTCTCGGGGCTGTAGATATATATGTTAATTAATTCTTACCTATATTATTTTTTTGGTCTGGCATGATCCTGTGGGGCACACAGAAAATTTTAAAGCGGATTTTTCTATTATCTATATTTCCTAAACACTGTGGACAGAATAAGGTTGGAATAGAGAGAGAAAATTGCAAACATACCCTGACTTTCCATCGGCTGGACGCACATTATCTTTATCTTTATTTATTAATAAAAGACGGAATGCCTTGGAAAACAAAAGGTTTTAATGGCCGGTGCTTGGTATCCTTGACAACAGTCCCGAAAGAATATTACATTAGGGCACCAGAGAACTTTTAAAAATAAGTAATGGAATTCCGTCTCTGTTATGCTTTTAGTAGTCATTTCGGCCATGGTGCAGCGAGGTCATAAGCTGAGCTCAGTGAAGGGAGCCAGAACATGAAATGATGCTGAGAGAACGTCTGGGAGATGAGAGGTACAGAATTACAAGCGAAAGTGCAGGCCTGCTGAGGCAATTACAGCTTAATGGGGTCATTTGGAAGGCAATTGCCAGGGGTTAATGTAGTATGGAGAGATGAGGTGAGATTGAAGTGAAATTTGGGGCTGGAAATGTGTTAAGATGAAAGATCAGAGAGCAGCAAAATCTGCAGTGTGAAGGTTTATAACATGCAAAGATCTGAGGAAATGTAAAAAATAATACCCAGATGTTTTTTTAAAAAGTGACCCAAATTTTAGAAAATGTAATTTCTACATAAAAAATCTTTTTCTAAAAGAGATTTTCAGTTAGAAAAAACAGATTAAATATAAAGAATCTGTTTTTGAGGAAATTTTCTATTATAATTTATATTATTTTTGACTCACAGTGAACAGACTGTTAACACTGGTAGCAGTATCTAGACACATGACTGTCTCATATAACAGAATGCCACCCTTTCCTAAGATTTTAGTGCTTAAAAATGAAAAACTAAGAAAAATTCCTAGGTGTACATATTTTGATATATTTGTAATGGATTCATCACATTATCTTTTCAGACATTAAAATATACTATATAAAATGTCAAAATATTACCAGAAGGTAAGCCAGCATTCTTTGAGAGGGTATTTTGGTTCTGAAAAGTATGCTTAAATATTACAGGTGTTTAAATTAAAAATGTCAAAGCATGAAGGCATAATGGAAGTAATCATTTTTACATAGTTTTAAGCAGTACATGGTTTGAAAAAGCTTTGCATGCCAGACTCTGGTGAATGACTGGAGTTCATAAGAATTCAAAGGACAAAAGAGCTCATTATGCTTTGTTACCTCAGCTAGTTCATTACCTTAATTGCTGAGCCTAATCCAGTCTTGGAAGAAAACTCTGGGGCTTTAAGAAGATCAACACGGGCACCTTATGGCACAGAAAATGGAAACCCTTTCCTGTACTGTTGCTACTCCAGCACACTAAACCTTGATCAAAGGCTGAACTTTCTCTAAGGTCGGCCGTGTGAACATCCCTGGAGCTGCACCACTCGCTGAACCGTAATGAAGTTTAGTAGGTTCAGCACCATTTCTCTCTGACTGTGACCGTCCTGGATCACTGGCTAGCAATAGCACATTATCAGCCTTTCGCATAGGTGAGGTTTAAACATAGTTATGGTTAGTAGCATAATCTGCTTTAAGAAAAAAAAAACCTGTTTCTTGCATATTATGGAAACTGCACAAACTACCATTACTATCTAACTGCTTTAGGCAAGAAGCACGATGTGGTGATTTCTTTTTCAATCCATTTAAAGGAATTCCTTGCCATGTTCTCTGAACCCAGATCTTTTAGAAAACCGTGCAAATTCCCTACCAGTAGGTTTTCCCACAAAGTCTTTTACTGTGAAATGTGGATACAGCTGCAGAATGATTGGCTCATCAGAAGCATTTTTATTTACATTTTTTTTTTCTTACCTGGGCAATGGCTTTGCTTGGTTTTGAGGGTAGTTTCCCCTTATAAAATGTGTACAGTTGCATATGTTAAGCTTTGAAAAATATGCTAAGACAAAAAATATGACCTTTAAAAGCATGGGTGAGTTGCATTCATTTTATAACCATCAAAGCAACTCTGTACTGTTGTAAGGTAGAAAAATCAATGATGCAATCTTTTTCCTTTTGCCTCGTGCAATCCGTAATTGAAATGGAAAATCAAATGAACGGCTAACAGATAATTGTTTTATCAATATTCCCTGCCTGCCCTACAAGGGTCAGCATAGAATGATCATGAGCCAGGGATATGATGAGGACAAAATGTGAAATTGAACAGCAAGGAGGCAATAAATCAGCCTTGACAAGAAAGAGTGACCAGCATGTAGCTGTTGTAGGCAGCTTTGGGGACAGCTGATGTCTCAGGTGTCTGCCCTGATTTTAAAATGTGTGTATATAATATTTGGAGCATTGCCACCATTAAGCCTGGCTATTTCTGGGTTACAGTGCCATAACACAATACACTCTTAAGAAAACATGAATGAATAGTAGAACTATAATTTATATTAAATGAAAAATGTTGAAATCCATTTCCATAGACACAGATATTCTGTGTTGGTATAGTTAAAAAAAAATTAGTGTGTAAGTAATATTTGGCTGCACTGCAGTCAATAGTGACTAGAAAGAGACTGATTTCACTGAATTAGTGTTTTCTAAATGTAACCAATAAAACTTATGAAAATAAATAGTAATTCTTCTTTAAATGTTGAGAAGATTTCAATGATTGACAGCATCATTTAGGAAAGAAGGCCCAAACAAAAACAATGCCTCATCGGCCCAGGATTTCTTTAATTTTTTTAATTTTTCTTATCCTTTAGAAATTATTGTTTGGCAGAGAAATATGAGTGTAAGTATTCAGAGATAATATGTAATGTGTAGGCCTTGATAAAGGTTACTGCTGTGATCATGTTGGTGCTAAATAATTTTGTATGTCATCAAAACATTTGTTTAGAGTTAAGTATGACCACAGAAGCCATAATGATGCTGATAAAGGTACAAAGAAATGTCCACACTGTGCACACTGCTTATAGTAGTGTATATTAGTACATTTTAGAAATGTACACACTGTGCACACTGTTTATAGGAGTGTGTATTAGTACATTTTAGAAATGTACACACTGTACACATTGCTTATCGGAGTGTAGACTAGTACATTTTAGAAAATGGATTCATAAAACCTTAAGAGATTTATTACCACATATTTTATAGATTAATTCTGAGGTATTAGGAATGTTTGTAAAGATATATGTGTACATATATATGCATATACATGTGTATATGATCACAGTAGCAACACCCTCAGTCTTTCTTCCTTCCTGTGTTAAATTCTGACTTATGTGAATTTTGAGCTGTGCCACAGAAGACAGGACAGGTTGTTTCTAGGTTCTGGCTATTACAAATAATGCTGCTATGAACATAGTTGAGCATATGTCCTTGTGGTATGATTGAACATTTCTTGGGTATATGCCCAAGAGTGGTGTACCTGGGTCTTGAGGAAGATTGATTCCCAATTTTCTGAGAAATCGCCATACTGATTTCCAAAGTGGTTGTACAAGTTTGCATTCCTACCAACACTGTAAGAGTGTTCCCCTTGCTCCACATCCTCTCCAACATAAGCTGTCTTCAGTGTTTTTGATCTTAGCCATTCTGACAGGTGTAAGATGGTATCTCAGAGTCATTTTGATTTGCATTTCCCTGATGACTAAGGATGTTGAGCATTTCTTTAAATGTCTTTCGGCCATTTGAGATTCTTTTGTTGAAAATTCTCTGTGTAGCTCTGTAGCCCATTTTGTAATTGGACTGTTAGGTATTTTGATGTCTAGTTTCTTGAGTTCTCTATATATTCTGGAGATCAGCCCTCTGTCAGATGTGGAGTTGGTGAAGATCTTTTCCCATTCTGTGGGCTGTCATTTTGTCTTATTGTCTTATTGACTATGTCCTTTGCCCTACAAAAGCTTCTCAGTTTCAAGAGGTCCCATTTATTTGTTGCTCTCAGTGTCTGTGCTACTGGTGTTATATTTAGGAAGTGATCTCCAGTGCCAATGCGTTCAAGACTACTTCCTACTTTCTCTTCTATCAGGTTCAGAGTAACTGGATTTATGTTGAGGTCTTTGATCCTAGATGCCCCTCAACTGAAGAATGGATAAAAAATATGTGGTACATATACACAATGGAGTACTACTCAGCAGAGAAAAACAATGACATCATGAGGTTTGCAGGCAAATGTATGGAGTGAGTAACCCAGACTCAGAAGGACAAATATAGTATGTATTCACTCATAAGTGGACACTTGATGTAAAACAAAGGATAACCAGACTACAACCCACAGCTCCAGTGAGGCTAGGAAAATGTAAGGATCACCCAGCAATGGAGAAGTGGATGAGATTTACATGAGCAAACTAGGGGTGAGGGGGAGTAATGGAGGACAAGGGACGGTGTGTGTGTGGGAATGAGGGCCTAGGGGAGTGGGAGGAAAATCTCTTAATAAAAAAAAAGAAAGAAGACAGGACAGTAGATCCTAAACCTTCACAACCAATCATGTCCCACTGTCACCTTCTTTGCCTTTCTCCTTTTCATATCATTTGAAGGAAATCCAAAACATAGTATTTCCCTGTTCTGATTGTTTGTTTGTTTGTTTGTTTGGAGACAGGGTTTTACTATATAACCTTGGCTGGCCTGGAACTCACTATTGAGACCAGCTTGGCCTCAAACTCACATAGATATGCTTCCTGAGTGGTGGGATTCAAGGCATGCATCACCATGCCTGGCATCCTTGTCATGTTTTAATAAGTACTCCTAAGAAAGCAAGTTATTAAAGAAGCACCATATTTTAGTCATGAATTTATTATTATACCAATATATTAGCAATAATTCCTTGATATTACATATCTAGAGAGTTTGAATCAGCATGAAAACAAAATATTCCCATTACAATTGACATGTATATTTTAGTCTTTTTAAATTTACAGCATTTTACCCAGTTTCTCTTTCACTTGCTTTTCATTGTTATTGAACAAGCTGTCATATTTGTCCTGTAGTTTCACACTTTATAGACTTCTCATGATGTACTTGAGTAGTTTCCTCTGTTCTTTATATTTGCTGCAGTCTGATGGTCTACAGGTGAAGTCAGAATTAGGCTTTATTGTCTTTTATGGGAGTGCTTTATGTGTTGTGTTTCATTCTGATATTAGGTGGTGCTGATATCTGCTTCTTTCTCCCATTTGCTATTGTTGGCCGCTGCTAATGCTCAAGGCTTATATCTATTAGTTTATCTGGGGCTGTAAAATAGGAATATGCTGTTATTACTTGGGATTATCTATGAGAAGGAACATTTCCCCATTTCTCCTATTGGCTACTTGATGGTGGTGTTTGCACCATTATTCCCAATAGGATGAAAGTGGAAAGCTCCACCTCCAAAGGTGGAGCTCTTGCTTAGTACCACAAATGGGGGAGGGTTGGAATGTTCAACAATAGGTAGTTTAGTTAAATTATGTTATGATAGAATTTAATGTAATGATTTAAAGCCATGTTTTAGAATGCCCAATAACATGGGAATTACTCAATATATTAATTTTATAAAGCAATTTAAGTACTTAATTAAGCAAAGTAAGACATCTATAGAGTTCACCACCAACATGTACTTTCACTTAGGTGAAAAGTACCCAAAGAATTATGACCAAATATTGCTGTTATAATGCTTAGCTTTCAGTGAAGGAGTTAGGATTTTAAATTTTTTCTTCCTCATGCTTTTTATGTTTTTCAACTTTTTCACAAAGATCCCATATTTGTTTTATAGTAACTTGTCCCCTTTTCATTTGTTCAGATGAACGAAATATGGCCTAGGGACTGGATCTATGTTGGTAGGCTATCTTGTTCCATCTTTTTTTTTTTTTTTTAACCCATGAATTTAACCTGTACGATGCTTGTAATTGCAGAGGCACAAATAGATCACTGCAATCTAAATTAAGTGCTATCTCCTCTAATGGGTTTTTGTGATAGGTGTGTTTCTTATTATCTTTGTACAGCCAGATGCCTCACACAGGGCCTGGCGTGGAGCAGCATCAGTAAGTACCTGGGACTGATCAGGTACTAGCCTTATGTGTTGATGGTTCATGTCCAGTTTGTTGGCTGTCTTTTATTCTGTAGATTTACCTTGAGTGAAATAGATCACCTTTGTTATGGATAACTAATAACCTCTAGTTTGATTCTGGTTTGTGTGTCACACAGACTAGAGCATTTCAAACTCTCATGGATATTTAATTGTTTTACAATGTTTAACTCGTAACTAAAGTGACTTCATATTACAATCCCCATCTTCCTGTTCCTTTCTTATTCAGTTGGTGGGGAGGCATTTGGAGAGTCTCACAGTGTAGCCAAGGTGGGTCTGGAACTCACTATGCATCAGACTGGCCTCTAGCTGGCAGTCCTCCTGCCGCCTCCTCCCAACTGCTAGCATTATTATAGACATACAGCATGACCTGGTTTGGTATTGTTTCTTGATTACAAGTCTTGCAAATTTCATGGGTCTTGTTCTGAATGATGTTAATTTTTAGATTTTTCTCCCAGCAGGAAGACAACAGTTGTGTCCTATACCAACTAAGCTTTTCCATCAACGTCTTAAAATGTGCTATTTTTTTTTCTGAGAGATATTTTAAAAAGTTGAATTAATTAGAATGCTGCTGTTCGATTATTGCTATAAAGTCAATCTTGCTGTGGGTAATACTATATTTAAAATGAAAGAGGCGGAAAAATTAACATTTTAATACATTGTTCTCATTGAGTTTCTGTTACATTAAATTTCAGTGAGTTCAGAAGTGAAGTTGCCTAAGTACTCCTTATTTGCTAGACTTTGTTCTAGATTCTAAATATACAACAGTGAACAAACATAAACTCTTCTTTGACATGTGTAATGATTTCCAAAGGGCTTTCAGCAGTGTCCTGTATCTTTGTAAAGGCAGACTCTGCAGTCAAGTGTCCATTAGCTTTTATATGGCTTTAAGGTAAGATGTAATACCCAGCAAAAGGGCAGACACGTTTGTTGAACACATGCACAGTGCTGAGTCCTTTATTAAGATGACGGCCTCACTTAACTTATTAATTCTCACAGGGTCTTGGAGAGGTATGCTAGAGCTTTAATTTTTATCAGTGAAAAAAAACCTGAGACTTAGAGATATTAATCAGCTTTCCTAGGATAGTGAAGCCAACGAGTGAGTGGCAGAGTGTTTTTCAAACACCTATTCTGATTACAAAGGATTTCTTCTCATTGCGGTGGAGAATGTGCCATAGACTGAGATGTTGAATTTCCAGAGTGATAAATCTGCAGATTCAGCAGATGCAGTCTGGTTTTCTTGTGTGTGTGTGCTGTGTTTATTGTGCTGTATTTTATAGGGCAGCATAGCCACAAAGAATGAGAGAATAGCATGGGACTCAGTTTGTTAGCCAGAAGAAGGTCATGTTGATGTCCTCAAGTGACTTAAAATGCTATGTCACAATATTTAATGTACACAATTAAAAATGGCACACATGAAGAGCTCACAGTATGTGTTACTCTAGTGTGTCATTGTTGTGTTTCAATGATGCTGAGACACTCAGCCACCCTCAACATTTTAGAATTTCAGAAACGAGGCTACCTCTTAGAATTGGTACCATGTCATGGTTCAATTGGTGTGTGTGTGTGCATGTGTGTGCGTGTGTGTGTGCCAGAGTCTCAATCTGTAGCCCAGGCTGTCCTGAAATTATATAGCCCAGTCTGCCCTTGATTTTGTGGCTATCATGCTGCCTCAGCCTCCCAAGTGCTAGGATCACAGGTGTGCTGCCACACCTTGAAGAATATTTTCTTTTTTCACAAAAGCGTATAAGATCATGATAAGTCTTACTAGTGATAGTGCCCTAGATTTGACAAAATATATATGTTTGGTGACAACTGTCTTTCTATATGTATATCCTATTCTCTGAAGGGTACTAGCTATTTGAATTGTCAGTTTATTGTGAGTCTCTTTATGGGTTCAGATGGACAAGACCAGTGCTTTGCACTTAAAGTTGCTTTTGTAGGTGCCAGTCCTTCTGTTATGCCAAGTCCTTCAGTATACTAAATGAACTTTTCCCTCTGCTAAGAACATTGTTTTTGCATTTTCTTAATTTTTACTTACTGTGCAGCATAACTATGTTAGGGTACTTTTGGAACATCTACTAATATACTTACAAACTATGCATATATGCATATGCATAATATGTAATATTTTCAAAGAAGTCAAATTTTTCCATGAGTCATTGGCTCTCTATTTAAAATATACATTTAAATGGATCACTAATGTATTTCAAAGATCTTTGCCTGTATTTTTATAAGTAACCATAAAGAGAATATAGAAATTAATATTCTAAATATTAATTTAAAATTTGCTAGCAAAAATAAAGAGAAAACACCAACTTCCTTTAGATTTTGTTCCCAACTCCTTTCTCTTCATGTGTGCCTACAGAATTTGCTGAACAGTGGGAGGTTTGGCACGGTTTGGAGCATGTGTATCTTTGATTTTTACATGTCGTTCCAACTGATGTCAAGGGGAGTTTTTGCATTGGCAGCTGAAGGCAGTCCGTGGTGTTTAGTCTTAAGTGCATGGCAAATTTAGACTCACAGTTGCCTTTAGTAACAATAATATTGTATATATTACCTTTCACAGTGTTTCTTACTTATTATTTAAATGTTCAAACCCATAGAAAACATTATTTCTCTTCTAGAGAAAGTAGGTTGTGATAGAAATAAATATTAGTTTCATTAAGAAAATTAAGTATTTAAAAAAGACAGTAAGCATAAGGTCAGGACTATTGGAAAATTTCAATTTATAAATCTTTACACCTTTTTTTGCAGGACTACAAATAAGTACATGAGCTAGGGTTTAGAAGCCTTATATAAACTAAAAGTGTAATTGAGGAAAATCTGCATTTTAAACTGTGTGAAGTGTCTTTGTAGTTTTACTCATCCTCTTGCAGAGCATTGACAAAAATATGAAATTGATTTGGTTGAAGGGTGTTAAAGAGCCGACAGCCAAATGTCACAAACAATGAATGGCTGCACTGTTGAGAAAATCAATAGGGAGGTTAAGCTGGTCTTGTGAAAGACTTGGCAGACCGCTCTGTTCCAGGAAGAGATCTGTCTTCTGGCCTTGGTTGCATGATCAAAAGGAAAACTTGATAGGTTTAATGAAGGGAGATACTGTAAACCTGACAACAGAAATATAGACACTGTGGTAAACTGTGGTGCACATCAGTGAGTGGAGCTATTAGATACATCTTTCAGCCTGAAAAAATATTTATAGGTAAAGATGTCAAAAATATTAACATTCTTTTACTTTTCATCATCTGATTAATTTGCCCGAGGTTTGTATTTAGCTAGGTGTATAATAAGATGTTAAATGTAAGCTCATTTCCCAGATCTGTTCATTATAACATTATAACACTTGAAATCTAAATCAAAATTGTATCTTCATCACTCAGAGTATATCAAAAGTCTTATGAAAGACCAAGAACCCAGGCAAAAACAGGCCAGCCATTGATTGTCAGTGAAAATAGGGTCTGTCCCTACAAATCCAGGTGGGATTTATGATTCATTAGTTCACCCCACGGGCCATTAGGAGATATTTTATAGGAGTACCCTCTTTTACAGTTTTATTGATAAACAGGATGTTGAGCTAAAAAATACTTCATTGTGATCATTTAGATCATAGGTATATATTATGAGATGTGACGTTTTAATACAAAATTAGACTAAAATCATTTATAGATTATGTTTCTTTTGTAGTTTTTTTGTACTGTATTTCTGATCTGTTATATGGTAGTGTTCTGTCTCTGTTGCTTTTATATACCCAAATTTCTTACTGCCTGTTCTTAGTCAATGAGAGCAGTTATTTCTCGGGTTTTCGTGTATACGTCAGTGTGTTTGATGCTGATAGAAGCACTGCAATTAAAGGCATTTGTTTCTAAGTTTAGAGATCTAAAAACCATTTTAATGCCTTTTCAGAACTGGCAACTCCATTTATTTTACTATCCATCATTTGATGTGACATGCTCTTTGTGTGTGTCTGTGGATGTATTTAAGAAAAAAGAATCAGTTTAAAATCCCTAAATGTGATAATCAGTTTAGGGAAGATGATAACCTGTTTAAAAACAAATAATAAAGAGGGAAGAAGAGAAAAAAGAGAAGCTGTCTGGCAGATTTTCCACAGTGGACGTTGTAATAAAAGCCCCCTACTCTGCCGGGGTGGCGTTTGCAGGGCCGCTGCCATATGTTGCTCTGCTTTTCGCGGGGAATTATGCCATCATTATTGCTGATAAAAGCTGTTTACTGCCTTGGCAAAGGAATGATGCTTGGAGCAGTTCTGGAAACCGCCATTCAGTTTACAAAAAAGTTCATTTAGTGCCAGATGCTAGAATCCTAGGTCTTTGTTATCTTTTCCCATGATTAGTTCTATCCATTGTCTATTTCTCTTTTTCTTTTTCTAGTAGAATGTTGCTCCTCACTACCTGTTTTTATTTGGACAATTACTGTGGGAGGTTAACTAAATGATCGCATTCTCCCCGTGAACTGGGCAGTACTAAAGATGGGTCATTTGGCTTTCTGAAGTGCTGACCAGATTTGGATAGCACTACAGAGCGCAGTGAAACCCAGCCACTAGGCAGAGTGTGTGTGCTCTTCAGTACCATTGCAGTCCTGGAGAGCTTCCTGAGTCTTAGCAGGAGCTGTTGGCTAATGTGCTGTCTTGGAAGCACTGGGCAGCTTATCACATTGTCAGGATTTAAAAGTGAAACAAAAAGTCTGTTCGTTTATTCAAGAAATGCTAAATTTATAGCTAGAACTTTTTCTGAGACTATCTTCTTTCCAGTTATTTTTCCAGAAAATTTGCTCTACTTTTAACACAGCATTTGGTAGTGACTATGTGATTGGATTGAAACGCCAGTAGAACTTGTAAATACAAATAATAACGAAATGTTTTTGTTAATTAGTGAATAATAATACCTCATAGGCCATTGATGCATACCTAATACTGAGGTTAGTATAAGGTAAGGAGATTGCTTTTGTTTTTAGTGGGTTTTTGAGTCAACATTTCATTAAAAATTTGCTTATATTTCACAAATCTAACTTTCTTCCTGTCATCCCCTCCCCATTCTCTGGACTCTCCTGTGGGGCCAGCTCGTTTGTGCATACTATACAACGTGCAGGAACCCCCGAAAGTCGTGCCTCCCACCATGTCTGTTTTCTGCTCCAACTGCTCCCCATATCTCAGAATTTCAGTCCTGTTCTTGCCTTGATTTGATAATTATTTTAACTGAAAAAAAAAACAGCTTTTAACAATAATGTGGAAAGTTAGGGCTTCAGTGGTTACCTCTAAGTGGCACCCCCAGTCTCCCCAATTGTATGCTTCCATTCCAGTGTTTTCTTTTCCCTAGGAACCATTGTCAAGAGAACAAAGTCCCCACACAGTGCAAGCTCCACAGTTTTTAGTATAATTCATTTTTTAAAAAAGAAAAATGCCATTCATCTACTGGAAAAACACATTTATTTAGAACGTGCTGACTGCTGCTAGCCCTAGATGCCACAGGTGACCCTGAAAATTCAAATTCTTTAGCCACTTTAGGTAGGAAAGGAAACACTTTCTTCCAGTTGATCCAGGTGTAAGATTTAATAATACAATATTTCAGTGTCTGATTGAAGTTGGAAAATGAAAATTGCCCAGGTAAAAGATTAAATATTCCATTAAAAGTTAAGATCATCACCAGTGAGATCTTTTAGTGAGTTACATGGTGGAAGGAGCCAACTCCTGCAAGTTGGCCCTGACCTCGTGTGTGACACCCCCATAACTGTAATTTAAGAAAACAGTAAGTTTAGGTGTTATCTGTTTTCTTTTTAGACCTTTCTTTCTTTCTTTTTTTGTGTGGTTGTGAATGAATTTGTCTCAGTAACCTGAGCTTTTTGAATTACCTACGAGTCATCACAACTTAAGAGTGTGTATAATGTGTTAGAACCATGAGCTATATTTTAGAGCTGATAGTTTAATGCTTAATGTTAATAAGTTGACACTAACAAGATAAGTACTTATTTATTTAAACAAAGAACATTAATTGGCTGTTTCATATACAGATATCAGCATCACTCACACACCCCCACACCCCCCACACACATACCCACACACCCAACCCACCCCACCCCACACACCTCCCCCACCCCCCCCCCCCCCCACACACACACACCACCCATACTACATTCAGATGGTACTAGGGAGAGCTTTATGTCACATCTGCCTGCCATTTAGTTCTATGAATTTTTTTATTTGTATTTTTCTGAGACAGACGAAGTCCTTGTCACATAGACTGGCCTGTTTCACACAAGTAGCTGCTATTACAGGCATGTTCCACTATTCCTCGATGAATTTATTTTTAATATTGAAAATTTCAGCTTTCAGATAGCCTTTGATTCCTAGATAACTACCTTTTAAATTTCATTGGCAAAAACAACAACAAAAGCTATCAGTGTAGACATGAACATCCTTCCTTCTAAACACACTCATGGAGGTTTTAGGGACGAACGTGCTGGGTTGCATGACTCAGATAATCTCAGCGGCTCCACCTGAGTCAGACTGCCAGCAAAACTAGCTCCATCTCTGCTGGTTTCCTTCTCTAATTTCACAGCCCTGCTAGCTTCTTCTCACAGCATGTAAGCCTTTGAATCATGTCCTTCAGGCAACTGAAAGTAGTTAGTCTGGCCTCAAAGAATGTACATCTGGTTTCACACTGCCTTGGTTCCAGACTCCCAATTTTGGTGCTTATTACAGTTAGGACTTTGGACTAGTCATGGAACTTTTCTGAGATTTGGTTTTTGATTGAGAACAGTGTACATAGTATCTGTTCACCAATGTGTTAGTGAAAGGGACCTGGAAAAATGGTTACTCAGTATTTAGATATTTTTGTTGTCAGGAAACTAGGCTATATCAGCAGGAGTGATTACGCCAGACAAAGGCCCTTTAGTTTTATCCTTGTGGCCAAGCTGCACGAAGTACTTTTGACATGAATTTGGTCTTTCAGTGGGGTTGACTCCCTCAGTCATTCACCTACCAACCACTCCATGGCTGACTCGTGCTGTGTGATTTATAGCCAGGAAGGGTGAGGTGCCATCAGCAGGCCTGAGCAGACGCCTGGACACAGTGGGTCCACAGCTGGACAGACACAGTGGGTCAGATCGTTAGTTTTATTTCATTAAAACCAGTTCAAGAAGGTACAACTTTACTACTTTCATTTCATAATCAAGCCTGTGATGCTTATATTATCTTATTTTTTTATATTATCTTATTTTTGAATTGACTGAAAATTTTCATTTTGCTTATGCCAATAATTAAAGTTTATAAATGCATCAACGTGTCTAAAGAACTTTAATATCCATATAAACAGCTTTTAGTATTCTTGATGTAGCTCGGGGCTCCTGCTGGCATGTGCATTTCAGTATTCTAATTGATCTTGATGTGCTTTGCTTTCAAGGTCAAGATTTTTTCTTTAAAAAAAAAAAATCCCCCCCCCAATTTCTTCAGAAGACAAATCTGATCAAATTATAGGGGCCATTTTAACAGTGTATGAAACCGCTGTTCTCTGGAGACAGTGTTACTTCTGATAGAGTGTGTGGGCCTTTTATTGTGTTTGTTTGTTTGTTTTGGTGGTATGTTCATTTTTATTTTTGTGGTGACTCTGTGGGGAGAATGTCACTTTTCTTCTGTTTAGATGGATGCATCTAGAACCAAATGAGGGCAGTAAAGTCTAATGGAGAGCTTTACAAATGAAAGTTTTGTTTCAGTTTGTGCAATACCTTGTTCCCCGTCATGTGTCCTGGGAAATCATACTGATCAATAGTTCCCATTTCAGTACAACCGCAGCAAGCATTACAACTGTATAAAATTTACAACATTGTCTGCTGTAAATTTTAATTGGAAAAGCCTTATAGCTTTACTCTATCTTTGGAGGCTTAAATCTATGATTTTTTTTAAGTAAAAAAATTTACAGCATAATATCATGTCATACAATTTTTATGGACATATAATATAAATAGGACCAAACCTTAGCCTTATTGGAAAAAAATAACTATAAAAATATATTTTAATGCTTAGTACATTCAACATTTTTCCTATAGAAACAGTGGACTTCGTAAAGTAATTTAATGAATGCTATAAATAATTATGAATAGTATCAGGTGAGAATATTAACAAATAAATATACTAATAAAAGGTATATTCTGTGGCCTTTGTTTCCCCAGTGAGGCTTCCTTGTGTGCAAAGCTTGTACTGAAGCAGACAAGGATGAGAAAAATGTTGCTTTCTGCACAACATTCTTTCTGTCACAGGTCAGGCTTAAAATGCTGTGTGATACAGTTATTGACTCTAATCTGGGCATAAACACAAGTCCTCAAGCACCAGCCCAATTAATAATTTGCATAATTAACACGCATATTAAATAGGGACTGGCCTTGCATCTGTATTTGCAGTGATCGGGGTAATGAGGGCTAACGGAGTGGCGCCTCGGGCCTGTGTTAGCAGACGTGTGGCAGTAGTAATTTTTGGTTGGATTGACAACTGCTAGACAAGCAGTCCCAGCATAAAGCTAAACCCTGTTTGGCAGTATTAATCGTTGACAAACTGCTCTTAAAGCTGTAACATTGTTTCTGTCAGTTGTTTGGTTTGATGTCACTGTTAGACATAATAAATCAATAGTGTCAGAATTTGGTAATGTTTATAGCTAGCAAGGTTTATTATTTCATATGACTGTCATGTACAAATGGTGGTTATCATGGCTGCCTCTAAATTATCAAAGACAGAATATTGCTTTGAATATACTTCTGTAATTCTTGTTTCAATGAATTCTTTGCCATCTGGAGATACCTCTAGTTGGTATGCTTGCCCAATTCCATTGTGATTTTCATGCAGCATTTTCTGTGTTCTTAAGAAGGATATACAGTTAAATCTCTTGCAAGTTGATTGTGGTTTTAAATTAGGACGATATACTTATCTGCCTTAGCTTCCCCTTTATTCAGAAATGGATATCGCATGTATGACAGAGTGCAAGTGTACTGAGGTTTGTCAGAAGACTGATACATACAAGAAAGAAGTAACATTGTAGCCACATATATATATATATGGGAAGAGATATTTGGAGATTCAGGTAAAATTATTCTAATCATTTCTACAAAAGCTTTTACTAGTCACCCTTTATCCTGACCTCCAAAATCAAGATTTTTTTTTTACAGTTTTCCTTTGTTCCTAACTTTAACCTAGAAATTTCATGCTTGCATATATCCAAAAGAATTGAAAACGTATGTCCACACAAAATTTCTTATTTGGTGTTCATAGTGGTGTTATTCATCAAAACCACAGAGTGGATAGGACTCAATATCTATTCATCACTGAAGGGATAAACAGATGGTGGTCTATCCAAATAATGGAATATTATTCTGCCATAAAAAGGAATGAAGTACTGATTACATGGTACAGTATGCATAAATCTTGAAAACATATTACTGAGAAAAGCCATTCACCAAACCCCACATATTGCATGTTGATATTTATATGAAATGTCTTGAATTGGCAAATCTAGAGAAAGTAGGTTAGGACTGAAGTAGGAGAGTGCAGAGAAGGAAGTGGTGTTGAGGGGTTGTGAGGAGTGCAAGTGGATGTTTTAGGAGAAGATGATGGAAATTGTGAGCATTGTACAACTTTGAATATACTCTAAACCACTGAATTGTATACTTAAATATCAGACCATTTTGTAATATGTGACTTGTGTCTCAAATTCATTTTAACAAGTGGTCTAGGGAAATAAACTGTGGCCTGTGGATAGATATCACTGATCCTGAGACACACGTTTTCATAGCTTTGAAACTGGATGCCTCTGAGAGTCAGTAGCATACTAACAGTCTGCCAGCCAGTTAGCCACATCCTACTCATGTTGCAGCAGCATGCAAATGCTGGTGTTTCTCCTGGAGGCATCACTAGGTAAGTGCAGTCTCTTGATGTCTTAGTCACCTTAGCATTTATGGACCAGTTCACAGCTGTTTCCCAGCTGTGCTTGGAAACCTCCTGACACGTTGAAATAACGACAGAGCACCAGCATAAAATTCATGGAATGGTTATCAGTATCTTGAAAGAAGATTAATGGTGTAGTACTTTTAAAAAGAAATGCTATTTTTCCAGCATTTGTGATTACATAAAGCAAGACAGAGTATGGAAACACAAGGGGTTGAGAACTCAAATCTGTAAATAATTCTGAATGTTGTGTATTGGTTTTAAGAATGTACGAACAAATTTATTTCATGCATTTCTTTCCATGTTTGCAAAATAGTGATCCATAGTAGAGTAGAAAATGATGTACAAAAAATTCAAAAGGACTTTCCAAGATACCTTCTGAGAATCAAAAAGCTTATACTGTAGTCTGATTGATAGTGTGGCCTGTATGCATTGCAATTACAGTATGTGCAAGGAAATCAGCTGTTCTTATCACAGATAGTTTCTTCAGCACACCTTTCGCTACATAATTTTTTTCTATTCTCTTAATAGTTTTGCCCATGTGTTGATTTTCTTCTCTTGTTACTATTTTGATATCCTGAGGTTTTTTGTGTGCATGTTTATATGAAAAGGACTTTTTAGCTATTGAAGTCAGTATTTTGATTGGCACCTAAGTTCCTACTCCCCCACAGAAGCAGGTAATGATGGGAGTGACTCACAAACCAAGAGAGGGCGTTTCAGGGTATGCTCCATAAACGCAGGCTCTGAGAGATAATAAGGGAGAATAAATAGTCCATGGTGAAAGTATGCTACAGAAACACTAGACTGAACTCGCACAGCCTTTCAGATTCTGCTGCATTGCTTGGCTCCCCTCCACAGTCACACAGGGCACCATAGTTCTTAAACTTATGTGATCTGGAATTGGTTTTTTCTATTTTATCTTCTTGTTTGGTTTTTTTTTTTTTTTTTTTTTTTTTTTTACTTGAATATAACTTGAGGGACCGGGCAGACAAACTCTTGAGAGAAGTATTTTGAGTCATTTATCAGTATGCTGTGTATTCCTGCTAGATTATAGAAGCTAGTTCTAGGCATGATGTGAGGCGTTATCCGGGGTAAAGTTCCTGTTTAGGAAAGGGAAATAGAGTCTAAGAAATTAATGACCAGCCTGTGCTCATGCAGCAAGCTTTGTCTTTCTGTCAGCTGCACTTGTAGAACTGTTTGGTGCTATTCTGCAGGGCTCCTGTGCTCTCACCTCTACTGTTGTGGGTGGATGATAGTCCCCACACCTACCATGCTAGGATCTGTAACTACAGAGAGCACTGGGGATGGATTGATGTCATCATTGCCAGGCCTTTTCTCCCTTTTCTAAGAAAAGGGCTGCGCTCTGGAGAGTGAGTCAGGAGCGATTGCTGACGTGTGAATATGATCTTATATTCAGCCTACACCATGCATCTTTGTGAAAAGAAATTCAATAATCCAAGAGAAAATAATTGTGTTTCTTGGGGGAATTTCTCCAGTATTTTTGGAGCTGTATTTGTTCTAAATTATGGATTGCAGCCTTATCTGCAATGCTTCGTTAGATAGACGGAAATATCAGCTGCTTTCCACAGTAATTCCTGTTTAGGGTGATTTATAAAAATTATTATTACTATGTTTAAATGGTAATCTGGATGTTTCTAGCCTCTCTAAATGAGCACGGACTCTGTTTCTATAGCCCCAGAGGGACTTGCAGTAATAAGGAAGAACTGAGCTGACTTTTTCCCTCTTATATAACACTTCCTTTTTCTAAAGATCCCAAAGCACCCTTAAATGGGAGGATAGTGTCACCTGTCTGGAGTGCCAAACTCATTAAGCCAGACCTACTATAAAAGAATTTAGGATTAGAAAAGATAATGATTATTCAGTCTTACCTATAGAAGAACGTGGAACTGTCATTAGTCAGAGTTCTGAGGACTTAGGAAATACTAGGTCAGGAAAAGTGTGCTGTGTGTTTTTCTGCCCCCTGCACCATCTACCAAAGAAGACAGCTTAACCTTTTTTTTTTTTTAATTACAAAATGGTCTTTGTTGGGCCTTAAAATATTCAAGCAATACCCAAAAGTATAAAGAAAAAAAAACCCAATTTACTGAAATTTCTGCTACTCAGAGATACCATTTTTCTAGATTGTACTGAACACTTCTCTATATATTATTTTCTAAAATGAATTAAATATGCTATTGTCTAGCTGATGTCTTTTGTTGAATAAGACATTATGTATGTCTTTGAACATTAGTGTGTTTTATGTTGTCCTGTTGACCTGGCCACATAACATTACTATGTTGCCTTTTCTACCAATTTTATGAGCTGTATATTGGCTTAAATCATATGTAGTTCTGTGGTTATTTCATAGCTTTTTGGGATCAGGAACTTGGTTTAAAATATGGCTTTGGAATTGGAAGTTAAATTCATCCATTCAGTAGTTATTTATCTAGCACATCCCACACTCCCATCTCTAGCTTGTGCATTAGGAATGTGTTTGCCCTCTTGTGGAGTTTGCAGTCAGGTGGGGAGGCAGCATTCAGAAGGTGAAGATGGTAAGCAAAGGCAGCTCCCTGCTTAGAATGTGAGGGGAAGAAGCAGTGCTGTGGCTGATTTTTATTGGAGGGGAAAGTTAAAGTCCAGAACCTCTGCAGTTGCCTTAATGATATTACAAAATGATGTTTTTGGCCTTTGTATTTTGGTTTTAGATAACAAGGCTCAAATTGCAGATATTATTTGCAACCTTGTTTAAATGAGACATAATAGCTCTGCTTTTTTTCTTTTAAAGAAATGTCAACAGTTACCTTTCCCGTAACTATCAGCTTTATCAACAGTGTCCCAGCGTATACTTTGGTGCTGTTCATGACAACTGAATTCTTCATTTGATGACTTCTTGGCTAACTCACTCAATCTTCTCTTTTCCGTCTTCCTCCACACCATTCATAAAGAACTGAATAGATTTTTATGGTTATATAGTAAGCATACATTATATCACACCTTTGTCGTCACATAGTAATTTAGAATGGCAAATCTAGTGTCTTATGGCATTAGTATTGGCCTTTACTATACTTCTAAGCAGTCATTTGACAAAAATATCACCATGAAGGAATTCCAAAGTAAATTTTAAAAAATCCTATATTTGATGGTTTAAATATCCTATAATTGATGGATTGTCATTTTAGATTGATGTCTCAAGGATCCTTCCCTCTGGATGAGTCCTTGGTTTTATATGAAGTATGTTTTTCTGTTTGTATGTGTTTTTAAAGGCAAAGTCTCATGGATCCCATGATGGCTTCCTTGTGTATCCAAGAATGACCTTAAATTTCTGATCTTTGTTGTTGTACCTCCTGAGTGCTGGGATTACAGTGTGTACTACCATGTCTAGTTTTACATGGTGCTGATGATAGAACCTAGGGCTTCCTGCATACTACACAAGCTCTCTGGCCACTGAGCTATGTCATCGGCCCCATTAAAAAAAAGTCAGTTATTCTGATAGAAAAATAAAAGGCATGGGCAATAAATTTTTAGGATGTATGTTGCTGGAGGAAATAGCTGTTCAATAATAAAACCAAGACTCTAAAAACAAAGCAGTTTAACAGGTTATAATGTTGGGCCCAAGTCAGCCATAATAATAACGATATGGGCAAGAGCTCTTTTACATGTTTCCTATATTCTGGGCACTGTGCCAAGCACTTTGTATGAATTTGTTCATGTAATTTTTATAAGAACCCTCCAAGGTAGATGTCATTTTATACCCATTTTACATAGAAAACTAAAGCTATAGATACTATGTTGATTTTATTAAATTTCAAAGGTCAGGTTATGAATTTGCATTTGAAAAATAGATTGTAGTTTGAGAATCCTCACCTGGCTTGTACACTTAAAAATATTGGCTGTAGAGAGCTTCATCTCCAAGGTATGGCTGAGCTGGTGGTGGAGTAAGATCATTGAGTCAAGGACAGTGATTCTGCTGATACCCATTTCTTGGGTCCATGAGAGGGTCTACCCATGCCCCCACCTAGAGTTATTCAGAGTCTGTAGTTTTTAAGAGACGTAAGAGATAAAAACTAGAAATTTTTATGAAAAGCTAGAAGCCCTAAAGCAGTGATTCTCAACTGGGGCTCAAATGACCCTTTCACAGGGGTTGCCTAAGACCATCAGAAAGCACAGATATTTATATTAGAATTCACAGCAGTAGCAACAGTTATGAAGTTGTTATAGTTACAGTTGTGAAGTAGCAATGAAAATAATATTGTGGTTGGGGGTCACCACAACATGAGGAACTGTATTAGAGGGTTGCAGCATTAGGAAGGTTGAGAACCACTGACCTAAAGGGAAGAACTTTTGCAGGGTGAGTTACCCTTGACCTTAGATGGGAGAGCACTAGTGACATAAACCCTTGCCTATATTCAGCTGGCTGAGGTTGGGTCTCATACCACAAGTGTGGTCCCCAAAAGCTCAGGCCTCACATTTAGCCTAAGGTGTGTTGCTAGTGCCCCAGGCATTTCATCTAAGAAATGAGCATTTGCTCATTTGGAAAGCACTTTATTACAAGTGTCATAGAATTTATGTAATTATTGAGGAATATAGGTTCATAATTGTAATAAGGTAATATTGGAGTAAAAAGGCCACTGTGAGTTAAGACAACATCACATTAAAAAGTCAGGGTTACAAAGACATTTGTATAATCAGTTTAAGCAAGTAAAATCAGCATGTTTAAAGAGATGAAAGATTGAAAGTCTGTTTAATTGAATGAGGTGTTAAAATTAATACAGCAGCATGAAAAACAAGGGAAATTCTCAGGTCCTATGTTTACAATAGATTTGGAGAAATTACCCACAATGCAGTGTAGCTGGAAGTTTTCCTGTGTCCTGCCCGGCCCTGAGGTCCCCCAGCTGCTTATAAAATAATCACTCAGAGGCTTATATTAATTACCAACTGTATGGTCTATGGTAGGCATCTTGATAGCTAGCTCTTTCATCTTAAATTAACCCATTTCTATTAGTCTATGTATTGCCACGTGTTTCATGGCTTTGCCTGTGTCCCATTACATGTTGCTCCTTGGATGGTGGTTTGGCATCTCCCTTGCTCTCCTTTCTCCTTTCATTGTCTCTCTTGGATTTTCCCACCTGGCTCCATCCTGCCCTGCCATAGGCTGATGCAGCTTTATCTGTCAACCAGTCAGAGCAACACATATTCACAGCATACAGAAAGACATCCCACAGCGCTTCTCCTTTTCTGTCTAATCAAAAAGGAAGGTTTTAACTTTAACATAGTAAAATTACATATAACAAAAGTTATCAAGAAAGAATTACAGTTACAATATCTAGTCTATTTATATTTGGCAAAATTAGAAAATATTTTATCTATCCTATTTTTGTGAGTTTAAAGTTTTATATCTAATTTATCTTTTATCATGACTAAGGAAAGCTATAATTATAACTATCTAGTCTTCAACTCCATCAAAGACCCCTGGAGGATATAATATTACCTGAATAAACAGGAAGTGCATTGCAAGCAACTTCCATAATTTTAGAAATGACAGAGACAGCTGGTTGCCTGACAGTCACCCAAAGTTTCTCTGTAATGTTGGGGCATCCATCTTCAGCCTATAGGCCTGGAGTCTCTTGGTCACTTTTCCCTGTGTCCTGTAGAATGTCTGGCAGTCTCCTCTGCTAAGCAGGAACCTGAAGGACCATTTTGCCTTGTTTTGGCAAAATTCAGTGGTCATTTTCCTATGGGTCTTGTATGTCCAGTTTATACAACATATTATCAAGTAGTCCAGGCAAGAGCAGTTTCTTTTCCAAATGGCTATTTTTGCCATAAAGAAAGCAAATTCCATATGGAGTTTCTTTGATGCCCATCATCCTCTTTGAAGTAATTGGTACTGCCAGGAGCAGATGTGTCTCATTGTCCAGAAAAGTCTAAGTTTTTAAAACATTTTAAATGCCATATTCTGTAGGTCTTTGAAGTGTTTGAAGATTATTTACCTAATTGAAATATATCTATGTATACCTAAAAATTTTAACTAACATAAGTTTGATTGTCATAAATGACTAATTATTCTATATTTTTAATTATATATTACAATTTTAAATGAGTTACATAAACATAAAACATTAAACAAGATAGAAATATGTATACAGAATTACAAAATTAACTTTAAATTTGTATCATAAACCAAAATCCATAGCAATGTAAAACATTTCAAACAAATTGTTGTCCTTTAAAAGTAGATTCACTAATCTACCCTTTCATCCTATCATATCTATATCATATCCCGCTTTTTTCTTACCAATAACAATTTGTAACCAACCCCTAAACAAAGACAAATATCCATAATCCATTTTTGGGGGATGTGGGTGTAGTTTTCTAGGCTACTTCCTGCTGATTGGGGGGCACTGGTAGTCTTATGGGGACAGAAAGAAAGTTTTAGGATTATGGTCAAGTCCTGACTGGAGTAGTTTGTGAAATTGTATTCTCTGAGCCAGTTGCGTTGAAGCTATTCTGGATGTTGGATCATCGGAAGACCTCTCAGGGGGTTCTTCCTTGATGGAACCATATTAACCTGGAAGGAATTCACAGCTTCTTATCTTCTGTGGAGACAAAAACAGAACCTCTTTTCCAAAGCAACATATCCTTAGACATAAGTTTTGAAGTCAAGATACTTCTAAAATATGTATTGGTTTAACTCAGCAGCCTTTACAATCAAATATCTCTCTCCAGTTAAAAATCCCAAAGACAACTTTAGAACCTTATTTAGATAAAAAGGGGAAATATAGTGGTATTTGCTCCACCCATGACCTTGGGCTACAGGGCCTGAAGGAGGCAGTGTTTCCTGCTGTTGTACAGGACCTCTTAAAAAGAGAAGGAGAAGGGTCACATGCCCCTTCTCCCTGCTCCTGCCTGTGAGGTGGATTTGCTCCCGGTCAGATCAGAGGATAACTTCAGCTTTCTACTTGGTTCTTTATTCATGAGTGTATTTCCTCAATTTATATCTTGATAAATCCCTATTACCTATTAAATAGACTCACATGGTTGATCTTAACAATGCAGGGGAAAACAGGTGAGAAAGTATGAAATGTGGGTTCAGAGAATAGAGTAAGAAAGCCCAACACTTAATATGTAGTTCAGAAGTTGGTAACCCATAGGATAGAGAAAAAGCTATATCCTAAGAGATTTATGTAGTGGAGAACATGTCAGAGTCGATCAATACTCATAATCAGATGTGGAGTGGTTGTCAATGAACAAATAGAAAGCTGTCCCTACAAAGTCCTATGGAAGGAAAGCTGTGGACTCCCAAAGACTGGAACGAGGAAGCCAGCAGACCTCTCCCCAGGGGAAAGTGAGACCAGAGCACAGCTGTATGATCTCAAAGTTAGGAGAGGACATAGAATTATCCTTGAACAGTCTGTAACTAGAACACCTGAAGCATGTCAAAGTGAAGATGTTTCCACAGACATAGCTGAAGTATAAGATGGGGAGTTGTGATCAGAGTTAAAAGATGTTAAGGTCCTTTCATTGTCTACACCAGTGGTTCTCAGCCTGTGGATCATGACCCTTTTGGGGTCACATATCAGATATCTTGCATATCATATATTTACATTATATTTCATAACAGTAGCAAAATTACAGTTATGAAGTAGCAATGAAATAATATTATGGTTGGGGGTCACACAACATGAGGAACTGTATTAAGGAGTGCAGCATTAGGAAGGGTGAGAACCACTTCTTTAGACAAAGGTAAAAAGTTCCCATAGCCAAGGAAGTATGAATTAAAACCATGGTGAGGGGTGTGCTTGTTACTCTGTAGGTGAGCCCTTCTCTTGCTTGTGTAATGCATTGGATCTAATCTCTAGGACCATGAAAAGCAAAAACAAAATTACCAGTGAGATATTGTTTACATACCAAGTTGGCAAAAATCTTGAAAAGTTTTATAATGCAAAGTTTTGTTGCAGACAAACAGCAATAGAAACTTCTTTGTTAGTAAATATATAAACTAGAATCTTCATAGCTTGTGAAGTAGTTTACAGTCAGTAAAATCAAAGGGGTGTGTGGGGGTGGGTGGGTGTGTGGGTGTGGGTGTGTGGTTCCATGTCCATGTGTCTGTATCTGTGTGTGTGGCCTACCAGCCTGGCAGTTTTCCTCATATAAATCATGAAAAGTTCCATGTGCAACAGAGACATGAACAAAATTGTTTTAAATAATTACTGTAAATGAAAACTAAGCCTTGATACAGTTGACATAACCCTAAGTCATGGATAATACATCGTGTTTTTAAAAATCTATCTACCAGTCTGCCTATTTATCACCTCTCTCTCTCTCTCTCTCTCTCTCTCTCTCCCTCTCTCTTCCCCTTTCCCTCTCCCTCTGCCTTTCTTCCTCTCCCTCTCATATATATAAATAAAATGTATCTGTCTGTCTATCTATCACCTTTTTATTAGCATATAAATAGATGTCGTCATGGCATGTTTCTAACAACATTTGCTTTTGCTGTTTCCTCCCTTGTGCCTTCTCAACTCTATGTCACATATGTCCCTAGCTTTATTTTAGTGATGGTGGATGACACAGAAGTGAGTATGGATGAACTGTTGCCATATTCAACAACACAGATGACTGTCACACATGTAAGGAATGGGATATGCAGAAGACACAGTATAATACCATGTATATTACCATACTCAAAACCAGGAAGAAGAGTGATATATTGTTAGGACTGCATACACAATGATATTTTTTTAAATCTCAAAATCTTAATAAAATAATAGTAAAAATAATAAATAAATAATCTTAAATAAAACAATTGCTACTACTAAAGTTTAGATCATAATTATCTCTAGAGCAAGCTTCAGTGAGTCAGTAAGTCACAGGGGCCGTTTGAATACTTGGATTATTCCATACTGGCAAGCTGTAACTGTAAATAAACCTGAATTTCAGAGACTTTCTTATATAAAAGTGACTAAAATATCATATTAATAAACTTTTCGTTGTTTACAGGTGCTAACTGTGATAGTTTAGATATTAGTGGGTTAAGTAAAATAATTTACAATTAGTTTTATTTGAAAACCATTTTAAACAGTGGTTACAACACAACTGAAAGTTGCATATGTAGTTTCCATGGTATTCCTTTTGGATCGGGTTTAGGTGCTAAGGACAGGACTGATCCTGAGGGGCTACACTAAGCTGCTTGTGGGAAAGTAGCAAGCTAGATGGCACTGATGTGGATACTGCCTTATAACTGCCTGTTTATCTCACAAGTCACTCTGTGTGTGTGTGTGTGTGTGTGTGTGTGTGTGTGAAAATGCATTTTATTCACATCTTCCATATTGCTATGACAATCATTGGCCAGAGCACCTTAAGGGGAAGGTTTGATGACTCACTGTCTGTGGGTATGGAAGGCACAGCAGCGGGGGCGTGAGGTTGTAGTCACTTGGCATTTGTTCTCAGGAAGCAAGAATATGCTGACTCTGCATATTCAGCTTTCTTTTCTGCTTTCTGTTTTTTGTATGGGATCCTAGTCCATGGAATGGCGATAACACACATTTAAGTTGTATCTTCCCACCTTAATTAACCTGATCTAGATAATCCCTTACACACATACTCAGAGATTTGTCAAGTTGACAATCAGTATAAGCCATTACTTGTGTCATTCTCCCCATATATCTCAAAATTAAAAAAAAATATTCATTCAAAAATTCCTTTAGTATATTGTTACAGAATTTTATGAGATAACAGTAAACACATTGAAATAGTTATATGGCTTCCAGAATAATTAATGAATAATAATTAATGAAATGATAGGAGCAGAATGAAAAATACAATTTGCTCAACCTAAAAGAAGGAAAGAAGGGAGAAGAAACAAAGTTGAGATGAATAAAAAATATAAGATGAGTTGAGATATAAGTTCAAGTATCATAGCATAACACCCATACAATGAGTTTAAAAGATAAAAGACATAAAGATTAAGAATGTCTGAGAGGGGCTGGAGAGATGGCTCAGCAGTTAAGAACACTGATTGTTCTTCCAGAGGTCCTGAGTTCCATTCCCAGCACCCACATAGTGGCTCACAACCATCTGTAATGAGATCTGGCGCCCTCTTCTGACCTGCAGGCATACATGCAGACAGAACACTGTATACATAATAAAATAAATCTTAAAAAAAAAAAGAATGTCCAAGAATAATAAAGAAATAAACAGAAACTCTGCCAGCAGGCTTGTTTTCCAGAGGTACACCTATAAAAAGATACAGAGAAGCTGCTGGTGATGATGGGAAAGAGCACACAAAGCACTGATGTAAGGACAGCAGGGCTAGTGCTGAGATCAAGTCAAGTAACACTGGCAGTGAAGGCAGCAGGTGTTTCTAGAAGTAAAGATGGCAGTGTATCTTGTTATATTGACTCAGTTTGCCAATGTAACTAACAAGTCTAAGACTATTTCACTTGATAGCTTCAAAATACAGAGCAAACTTTGATATTACTTCAAGAATAAATAGATTCATGTTTGGGAAGGTATGACCATATTCCTGTGGGAAGTGATAGAAGAAACAGACAAAACAATCTCTAACTATGTAGAAAACTTTAATAGACTTAACTGACTTGACCTAGCAGACACGTGGAGAGTGTGTCACCAGCAGCTTCAGGATGTGGACTGTTAAAAAGTTAGGAGACCATTTAAGACTTAACTATGAGTCAGACTTCAGCAAGTTGAAAGGAATCAGTCCTCCTCCAACCATATTCACTATGGCAACACAAATGGTTAGAGAGGAACAGAAGGGCACTGATTGAAACGAACTTTCTTAAACAGGTTTAAAATGGTACAAATACTTTATATGAAACTTAGGGCCTATGACTAAAGCTTTACGTTGTTTTTAATCTTAAGTGTTTATAAAATTTAAAAAGGGATAAAGTTAATTAGCTGAAATTTGCCTTAAGAACGCAATGAACAACTGGCTATACCTAAAGAAAATAAAAAAGCATAGAATAAAAAGTCAATGAAATAGGAGAACAAAGTACAGAAAAGAAAAATCCTGTAGAAATCCCAGCAAAGCTGAAGGTTGTGCTTTGAAAAATTATAAAATTCATAAAGCTTATGTAAAGATGATCAAAGGAGTAAAAAGAACCAGAAGAGGCACAATTAATAATACTGAATTTAAAAAAGATAGAATATCAGAGATTAAAAAGAAAGAATAATTAGGTACTTTATTAATACATTTGATGTGAGGTAAACATGTACTATTAATAGAAATTACTTTTACATTCTAGGCATGCAAGTCAGTGTCGAATATTTTACCTAGCATCCCTGAGGCCTGGAATCTACACCTGGGATCACCAAAACCAAACCTAGCAAATAAAAACAAAAACCAAAGAAGTTTTAGAAAATTACAAGATGTCAAAAGTGTATATAATATTATTATATTATATAATATAAAGTCTTTAAAGTCTTACTACTAGAATATCAATAATACCAGAATGCTTTACAACTGTCCTGAGCACTAAAGGAATGAATAATTCATATCTTATACAATTTTACTCTGTTGTGAACAAAGCAAAAGTATCATCTTTAACTAACTAGATATTTCTTATACAGGTGTGATATTGAAACAAAAGTGTACAGGTATAAGAAAGTGATAGGCCTGTGTCATTGATGAATATAAATGGAAAACTATAAACAAAATGTTGTCAGATGGAGTTCAGCAGTACATGTAGATAGACATCTAGTGTCTAGGTTGAGACCAGGTTCGGACATTAAAAAAAAATGTCCAAGAATAATAAAGAAATAAACAGAAACTCTGCCAGCAGGCTTGTTTTCCAGAGGTACACCTATAAAAAGATACAGAGAAGCTGCTGGTGATGATGGGAAAGAGCACACAAAGCACTGATGTAAGGACAGCAGGGCTAGTGCTGAGATCAAGTCAAGTAACACTGGCAGTGAAGGCAGCAGGTGTTTCTAGAAGTAAAGATTGGTCTACTAAAAACTTCAGTAAGGACATAGTAGACTTGAACAACACCATCGCCTAACTTCACCCCGTCGGCAGTTGTGCTCTGCCGGACCACGGCGGAGTACGCATTCTTTTCAGGAGCAGGTGGAATGTTCACCAACCTGTAAAATGAATCTGACCTTTCACACACATGGTGTTGAGAAGGATGGAGCAACAGAAGCTTCATGCTGCAGCTGGGAGGATGCGTTGGTGCAGCTATTTCGGCTTGTGCAGCACCAGGACTGGCAAGACCTTTAGATACTAGCCCTGCACTCAGGTGCAAACTACAGAGGCTTGTGTGTACACATGTCTGGATGCATGTATTTGAATGTTATGAGAGGTTAGTTTATAATAACAAAAGAGAGCAAAACCCTGCACAAAGGTCTGCCAGTTGTTCAGTAAACAGTTGTTTTATTGTCTTGCATTTGAATGCTTGCTTCTAGCTGTGTTTCAAACATTTGCACAGCTGGCAAGGTGGCTCAGCAGGCAAAGGCAGTTCACCAAGCCCACTGACCTGAGTTAGGTCCCCAGGACCCTACATTATGGCAGAAGGAAACTGACTCCCAAAAGTTGTCCTCTGACCTCCACATGTGCTTCATGGCAGCCACGTGCCCACATACACAAAATAATAAATGGAATTTTAAAAGTTCATAAATAAAGCCATGCACACACCTATAATCCCAGCATTTGGGGGCTAAGGCAGGAGGGTTATTAACCAAGTTAGCCTGAGCTACAGAGTGAGACCCTGTCTCATAAAACCAACCAACAATGAACACCTCATGCAGTTCTGGTCAGCTCACTAGGCACTTCTCCAAGGTGTGTGGGACTCCTAATGCATGTCTCTACTAGCTACTGCTAAAATTTTCTCATTCTTAATGTCTATTTTTGTTTTATAATAAAAAAAATTTTAAGCAATTTTGTGGGTGTTTCTCATTGGTATTATAATGCAAGTAACTTTTGTATTAGGGGTGTCAGGTTAGGCCGGCCTAGAGCTACATATAAACCAGGCTAACTAGGGGCTGTGGGTCCTGCCTCAGACCATGAATACTGACTGCAGATATACCCTTCTACACCTGATTTAAGAATTTTTTTTCTTGGTGTTTTGCTACTGTGTTGCCTTTGCTGATCTTGAAGAAGGCTAAAACAGTCCTCCTATCTCAGCTTCTCGGGTAGCAGCTATTGGCAGGCATGAGCCTCTGTTACTGGATTATATTAACAATTTATTTTTATTACATTTATTTACTGTATGTATGTGTATGTGGGGGAGCTTATGTGAACTTGGTGGCAAGTGTCTTAACCTGCTGAGCCTTCTCACTGGCCCATTATGTTAGCAATTTTTGATGGATAGTTTTATTAACTATTTAATGTTTTATTGAGTGACTTTTATTATTATTTTTTTACATTTTTAAAAAAATTTTATAATTTGATTTAATTTTACATATCAGCCACCGATTCCCCTGTCTCCCCCCCCCCCCCCGCCTTCCCCCAGCCCACTCACCATTCCCATCTCCTCCAGGGTAAGGACTCCCCTGGGGATTCAGCTCAGCCTGGTAGATTCAGTCCAGGCAGGTCCAGTCCCCTCCTCCCAGGCTGAGCAAAGCGTCCCTGCATAGGCCCCAGGTTCCAAACAGCCAGCTCATGCACTAAGGACAGGTCCTGGTCCTACCTCCTGGGTGCCTCCAAAACAGTTCAAGCTAATCAACTGTTTCACTTATCCAGAGGGCCTGCTCCAGTTGGGGGCTCCTCAGCTATTGGTTCATAGTTCATGTGTTTCCACTAGTTTGGCTATTTGTCCCTGTGCTTTTTTCCAATCTTGGTCTCAACAATTCTTGCTCATACAATCCCTCCTCTTTCTCGCCAATTGGATTTCTGGAGCTCCACCTGGGGCCTGTCTGTGGATCTCTGCATCTGCTTCCATCAGTCATTGGATGAGATTTCTAGCACGACAATTAGGGTGTTTGGCCATCCCATCACCAGAGTAGGTCAGTTCGGGCTTTCTCTCGACCATTGCCAGTAGTCTATTGTGGAGGTATTTTTGTGGATTTCTGGGGACCTCTCTAGCACTTTGCTTCTTCCTGTTCCCATGGGGTCTTCATTTATCATGGATATTATATAGCATTTTAATCCTCTTTAGCTTTTTGTTATTCTAAATAAGATTACAATGACCATTTTTGCAAATAAGATTGTTTTTTTGAAGGCTCGACAGTATTTTCCAGATGGGGGGGAGGGCATTCCATATAAAAGATCAGGCATAGAAGTGGAGCTGAAAGGAAAAGTTGGGCATGTGTGCGGCACTTCGGTGATTACCCTGGTAATTCTCCAGTAGACTGTTCACTGCAGTTCTTGCTTGGCTCTCTTTCTCCCCTTTTCTCTCCTAGGGACCAGACCAGGGCGACAGGCTGAAGCACAGAGCCCGCCAGGTTTAGTTTCTCAGATAACTTCCTAGAATACTGTTAACATCAGTTAACATACATACATACACAGCGCCAAGCTTGATTTGTCTCATGGCTTGTAAGATCAAGTTGAAAATCTCTAGTCTGGAATTTTTAACTGTTGTTAACTGGACCTTCTTTTTTGGTGGGGGTAGAGGGGAACCTGTTTCTAGTATTTATTGTAAATGTAGTCTTTTTAAATTTTGTGTTCTTTTTTGACTCTTTATCTGTTTGTCTGTCTTTCTACTGAGAAAGACAGCGTGAGGACAGGAACAATGCCATTCATATTTTCCCTTTCCCAGAGATTGTGAGTGAATAGAATAAATAGATATCTGTTTAGTGGGTCCACATTGATTTTATAAGTCAATAAATCAGTCTTCAGATTTAACCATGAAGGGCTCTTTTCTCCCATCTCTTCCATCCCCACCCACTTTACTCAGCAGTATTTGGGCTGGCCCTTTGAGTCAGACACAGCTTTTCAGTACTTAGAGAACTTGCAGGGTCATGAATCACAATGTCATCTTTTGTCATAGCCAATGGCACCAGGTCTTGTTATTTTCAGAAATGTATAGATGTATAAACTTGATGTGTAAAAACAGAAATTGATATATATATATGCCTAGTCCATAAAAAACATCTCCTCTGTTTTCTTTTCAAATATATGTTGTATCTCAGCAGGGCCTTCTTTCACTCCCATCTCACCTCAAATTTCATGCCTTATATGCATCATATTTCTAGGACTTGTTTTTCCAGTTCTGCATCATGGTTACTTTCCATTTGGTCTTCTGTAGCATTGCTGTTATCATCCTCATGCTCAGCACCCTATCCCGTGTGGGGAACAGCTCTGGGCATGGGGATGGTTTACTCTCAGACCCATCCTCAGTTGGATGAGTGGTGAGGGGGTTTCTCCTTGTTTGCCTTCCTCCCGTCTCCACCAGTCCTTTAATGCTTAATAAATGGTTTTGCTTCAAGTTCACCATCATGCCCAACCACAGAAGATGAGTTAGCAGTCTCACGTTCCATTGAGTGTTGTAGGTTGTTTCTGGTAGTGGAGTGAGAAAAACAAGGGCAAGTGGACAACCATAGTCACTCTTCCCTGATTTTTCTCCCATTGTGATTTGTGGAAATGCAATCACTTTTATCAATGGTTGACTATCAGTTCCTTTTTCCAGAGAGAAGTCATTAGTTAATGCAGCTCAAGGATTTGTTTGAGAAGAGCAAGCACATCAGTTAGAATGCTAATTCACTCAAACGGGCAGCAGCATAGTGAGATGACAGCTTGGAGGGGGGTAAGAGGAGTGTCTGAAAATGGCAGCAGATTGGTATTTCGAAAGGGGAGGGAAATTTCATGATGATGAATAAGAAAGATGACATTTGGTGCTCACATTTAACTTGCATTGGATGTCCATATAAGGGTCAGTATGCATAACCTCTCTTGATTAGGCCTCCGGCTGCCCAGCAGCTGACTGGGTGGATACTCTTCAGACTGTAACCAAAAGAAAGGCCTAGATAATTAGGCCAAGTTGAACTGCGGGAGGTAGCCAGCTTCTCTGCTGCCTTTTGTATATTCATGACCCAGCTTGATTGATGGAAGGACAGTGTTTGGTGACACTGTCATTTGCAAGTTGAAAGGTAGACTCTAGGCTGTAGCCAAGATCAGATGTGCTTTAGAGACTCCTGAAGTCAACTCATTTGGTGCTGCTGATCATCACGTGCATTTCTTTGTTTCTTACTGTCGCTCATGGACAGCTGTTAATTTGGAGAAATTAGCTGGGTTGTTTTCAGTTAAGACCTCAAGTAAGTTATAAGATAGTTTTGTTTAAAAACTTGTATGAAGTTACTGGTTAGGTCATGTGTGATTTGGTCTCAGATGTCCCTTATGGTATTTTTACTTACTCTTATATACTATTTTTCTTGAATATATTTTTTGAGTGATAATATCACTGAAAGCAAGTAGTCCCTAAACCCTGGAAAAAGTGGTGGAATTATTTGTGTATTTCTGAAATCCTAATCACACTGTCCCAGGTTTTTCAGGGACTGTGTTTAAAGAGTGTTCTGTTTAAAGGAGGAGGTTTATGAGTACCTGAAGGTTTTCTTGTAATATTATGATTCATAGAAAATATCACTTCATTTACTCCAAGTTTTTTTCTGCTTATGGAAAAAGTTGATAAATTTCAGACTTGTGATGATTGAATTCAAAATACTAAAGGAAATTAGAATCTGAAGTAAGCATGAGGTTGACTTAAGGAGCATCTTCAAATGTAGACCTAAGTTATAAACTGCTTGGGTGAACACCATGTTTTGTTGAGTAAAAGGACCGGAATAAAAGAAAGGATTCTTGGAGAAGGACAGTGGATTTGCCTGTGCCATCTGTGTTAAGCTTTACAGGGACCATCCAGATTTAAACACAAGTTTAATACTACCTCAGTGCTTTTGCAACCGTAAGGTAGACTCGCTTTTTTGCTGGTATATCTGAAAATGCTGGATGGATACATGTCTCCACATTGTCCAGCTTCTGTTAGCTACCACTGAGAGAAAATATGTAAAAACTTTTGCGCGCTATCAATGGTGATAAAAGGTGAGTAGAACTTTTTGTAGCTGTTTGCACTGGCTCTGCCTGTTGTCTTATTAACTAACTCCAGGGACTGGTACAAATACAGCAGTGCAGCAAGAGAACTAATCCTCTCATTGTGGATTTTTTCCAACTAGATATGACTGATCAGGTGATTATTTTGTTTTAAATAAAAGCAAAACAACAGGGGGCTGGAGAAATGGCTCAGTGTTTAAGAGCACTGGCTGCTCTCCCAGAGGTCCTGAGTTCAATTCCCAGCAACCACATGGTGGCTCACAATCATCTGTAATGATATCTGGTGCCCCCTTCTGGCCTGCAGACAGAACACTGTATATGTAATAAATAAACCTTTAAAAAAAAAAAAAAGCAAAACAACAGACGACTATCTGAGGGGGTTTTGTCTGTTTTTTTTTTTTGTTTTTGTTTTTTTGTTTTTTTGTTTTTTTTGCATATTAATCACTGACTTTTCCCTCATTGAGAAATCAGTATCTCAGTTGACATTGTTTTGGCAAAGAAGACTTTAGAATATATTGGCAATCCATTTTTTATGTGTTTGTGGGAGTCTCATTGTGTAGCCATGACTGGCTTGGAACTCCCTCTATAGATGCTGGCCTTGAACTTGTGGCATCCTCCTATCTCTGTCTCCCTCTGGAGTGCTGGGATGACTGGTGTGTACCACCATGCCCTGTGTACTATGATCACTACAAGAAAGCATTCCTGTCTCTTTCTCAAGGCATCTCAGGCTCAACTGATATCTGAGATAAACACATGAAATCTAGTCTGGACAATGCTTAGAAAAACTCTCTGATATTATTTGTGGTAATCATTCCTGAATCAAAGTTGTTTTTTAGGGTTAAGGTTTAGTAGAAAAAGTAATAATGTCCAAATATTAATTAACATGTTTTCTCTGTTAAGTGTAATCTCCTGATTTTCAAATATTAGATTTTCTTTTACTGAAAATTAAATTCAAGTTTTATGTTTTCTTTGAAATAAAATAAAAATAATAAACTGTCTTGAATCGAAAAATTCTAGGAATTTAAAAAGGAAAGTTTTACTTTCTTAAACTGAATTTAGTTTGTGCCCTCTGCTGCTAACAGACCAGTATTGCTAATTTGCTGGCCACTGTCCTTATACATGTTTAAAAACCTACAGGTCTTTCCCAATGATGAAATAAACTTGACACTTGTTCCATGAAGGCATCTTTCCCTGTTTAACAGCTCTTCAATTTATGGCTGTGCTTTGAAATTTGTGCCTGTGACTCCCATCTTTGTATTTACTCCAATTAACACATAAACCCTAATTAGCCAGATCAAGGGACTTGGGAGTCCATAAATGGAAAGTGACATGGCAGAACTTGGCAGCTGGCATCAAGGCAAGGTGACAGAAATAGGGAAGTATCAATTAGATGACATTGATGGTGAAGCTGTGTGTTGGGATGGTAGAGTTTAAACAATTCCCCGTTACTGACTGCTGATTGTAGAACGGGGGAACAGGAATTATTTGGTAAACTGACAGCTAAGTTAAAGCATTGAACTCTAGATAGATTTAAAAATCAACTGTTAAAAAAAAAAAAGCAAAATGGAACACTGGTTTAACTTTATGTCATCACCAATGCAATGCAGTTACACATGTCTACCAAAATCATTTGTTTAATGAATTTTACTGTTGAGTCAGTGTTCAGGATTTTTTTATAATTAGCAATTCTTACTTGAGCAAGAGTGTAAGAGTTCAGACTTTCAAGCCCTCAAGAGCCTTAATTGTCTATTATGTTGCTTTTGTAGGAAGGGGTGGTCCAAATGGTTGAGCTTGGGAGGACCCTTCTCATCACAGAGTACTTACTGACCCCACACTACAGTTTTGGATTATCCATGAAATTCAGCAGTGAAAAAGCTTCAGGATTGTAAACACTGTTTCCCTTTGAAAACTGATGTGAGAGGAAGACTTGTGGTTAGACAAGGGGCTCTGTCAGCCTCTGTTTACCTCGCAGGATGAAAAGGGTCGCAGCAGTTAAATCTACACCAGCTGGGCTGCTTCTCCAGTCATGTAATGTCAACTCTCTGGGCTCTAGCCCTGGTTCTGCCATCAAACGGGAGGCAAATATTTGTTAAGAAAGTTCTTGGACACAAACTCTGATGACTGCAGGAGCCGTACACTCCCCTCTAAACCTATCGGAGCCAATGAATGTGAAGATCATTTGCTGTCTCTTCCAACTTGATTGAAATTATGATTAGAAAATAGGTTCTCAATTAGATATTAGTAGGGTTATATGTTTACTTTTTCCTGTTTGGATAGCCAGTGGCTCTGTAAGCCTATGTGACATGTTGTCTGAATGTCATTGTAGTCTGTAATTATTCCTGCAGTATAGTTTAAGCTTTGCTTTTTAAATTGTGAGAATACTTAAGTTGCTGTATATCCCCATCTTCAGTGCTGCAGAAAATGGGGGAAAGAACTTTTAAAAGATGTATTTGAAAATGGCGCTGTTGTAGAGGAGTTTTTGACACATTAGCAATCTGCCATAAGGTCTATTTACATAAATGTTAACTCAAGACACAAACGTACTGAAATGAAAATGTTTCATGCATTAATTTGCTGCAGAAGCAACTAACATAACCATTAGAGTACCATTTGCCTACTTAGGTTGAGATTTCCTAGGGCAGTGACAGTGAGCAGTGCTGACGGGGCTGAAGTCTGCAGACAGACAGTTTGTTCTGTTGTTAAAATAAAGTGTTTTATTCCCAGCCATTCAAACATTAGAAACATGGATAACTAGAAAGGGGTGTTGGGAGCAGTACTTCTAGGTGATGGGACTAGAAATACCTGGAGAAACTCTTTCTTTTCTGGGTTGGCAAAGGGATGATGTTTATATTTTATGATTCTGAAGAGACTGGGCATTACGCAAACAGGGCATCTACTAATATGACAGTCATCTAACACAAGTACAAGGCATTTTGTTCCAGTCATTTCCGTCAGTGGTACTTTCATGGCCAAACAGGTCATTTGCCTTATATGGAACACTTTTGCAGCAACCAAAAAGAGGCTGTTCTGTGGCTTTTTTTTTTTTTTTCACCAAGAGCAGAAACTGTGAATTCTGAAAATCAGATGATCTCCAATTCAGCTATATAACTGCTCTATTGATTGAATCTCTCTCTCTCTCTCTCTCTCTCTCTCTCTCTCTCTCTCTCTCTCTCTCTCTCTCTCTCTCTCTCTCTCTTATGCTTATCCAAGTTGGATAGTCATATGTTGTAAACCACAAGGAAGTGTTTCCAACTGTGATGGGGAAGGTAGCAACTGCAAACATCCCTCCTTGAAGCAAGTGGTTGTCCTAAACCGAGCACTGTAGAATAAAAATGGAAACATAAAAATAGCAGTTGGAAAGATAAAACAGCATTTATAGTACTAATAAAACCGGTGTGGCTTCCACAGGAAAACATGCTTCGGAACCCAGGCTTACCTGAAAGGACTGTCGAGTTGCCCAGAATTATAGCTGTTTTTGTAAGAGAAGCACTGAGATTTGCTTGAGGGCTGAGTGATAGATTCGCCTGCCTGAAGCATCCCAGTGTGTTTATACATGGCTTGTATGGCAGCTTTCATAAGACATTTACCCCATGATTTGCGATGAGCTTATGTGTGAATAATTAATGGCAATTAATCCTTAATTACAGTAATTAGGCAAGTCACAGGAAATTAAGCTGCAGCTGGAGAAGACCATGCCTGGGAAGAGAGGATTGGGGGCTGTGTGAATGTGCCATTTACTGACAGCATTACTAGGATGCTTCGTGTTCAGCAGCTTTGGCATTTCTATTGGCAGCCTTGGGTAGGACAAGAGTGCTTTGCATTAGAAGCAATCTATAGTTGTCTACGAGAGTTTTAAGTTCAAGTGCCAAAATGTGTTGCATATGGTGATTATCTAAGTTTATTGGTTGCCATAACTCAGATGAGTGTAATTGTTTTTGGCTTGCTAACAGTGACATTAGAAACAGGATCTTTTATGCACTCATAGGTTCTACTGGCATGAACCATGATGTAACTTTTAGAAACAATTCATCCAGGTTTGCAATTATGAAGTAGATAATATAAATGTCTGGGAATTAGCTGAGAAGACTTCAATCAAGAATAACACAGAACATACAGAGTCTTGGTTGAGGAGTTAATTACTTTATTACTAGTTGCCTTTCCCAGTTAAGCATGGTGTGTAGAAAATACTCATTGTATTGAATGCATACTCCAAATGAGAGCAAAGCAAAGATCATACAAATTTTCAGTCCTCACTAAATGCTCACAAAATTAATGTTTAAGAATCTACAAGGAATGTTTTATAAACAAGCGGAGCAGCTGTTCGGTGGAAAGTGGCACTTCCTGCAAGTTTCTCTTGAGAGATGCTCACGGTCCCATTCGGCTTTTTCTTTGTAAGACAGGATCTCACTATGCTGTCCAGGCTCCCCTCATATCTGCAGTCCTCCTTCCTTCGCCTCCGTCTCCCAAGAGCTGAGATTACAGACATGGCCCACCATTGGGAATGTATCACTTCAGCATTGCTGAGAAAGCATCAGAAGGCCACTGTGCAGTGTATTTTTTTTCACAACTGAGTACAAAGTGAGCACAAGCAAAGTCTTTTTCTTTCCCACTGAATGCTAATGCGCATCATTCACTTTGCTCTTTGAACTTTAGGGCATAACACAAAGTTAGGCCCTCATGCTTCTCTTGGATCTGACGCCAGGCAATTTAAACTATGAATGTGTTGGTCACTATATAGCTAGTAGAATAATGGGAGTTCTCTTTGATGCCAACACAGTTGTTGGGAAATGCATGTACTTGTGAAATAATCTAAAATAGGGATTGGAGAGATGGCTCAGTGGTTAAGAACACTGGCTGCTTTTGTAGAGTGCCTGACTTCAATTCCCAGCACCAACATGGAAGCTCACAACCATCTACAATTCCAGTTTCAGAGGATCTGACACCTTCAATGACCTCTGTGGGTATCAGGCACACACACAGTGCACAGACATACATGCAACAAAACACTCATACATATAAAAAAATTAAAAATAATCTAAAATAAAGATACATACTTTTAAAAAAGATATGTTATTTAGTTGAGACATTTGTGAAGACTTTACCTTTTATATTAAAAGGGATATTTAAGGGTTTTTTTCACCCCTATATAATTTGTGATTAGAAATCTCTGAGACAAATGGGCTGTTTTGATATTAAATGCAGAATAGGCAACACCTGATCCGGGACCAAACTGCTGGTGGAGAGTAAAAGCAGGTAAAAGCAGGTGAGCATGTGCAGGTTGTTGCCACTCACACTTTTAGTTCAATTTACGAGGAACTGAGTCATGGTACCCTAATAATGGTCTTGATGTTATAAATGATCTCCCCCTTGAAATAAGCAACACATTCATTTTAATATGTAGAGTTGGTTTGCTAGCAGGGCGACAGTTTAAAAAGGCTTCCAACTGTGACACAAGTGCAACCATATTGCTTCCTATTACTCGCTAAGGTAGTTGTTTAGAAGAGAGAATGTTCTCCCTGGAAATGTTTAAAGTGCTGTAATTTTATTTAGGATAATGAGGATTTATAACCATTTTGCCATTTGAAAACCTGCCTTTAGACAGAGTAAAATAGGCTGTTTTGGTTATTGAATGTTCTTAACTGGAGGGGGGGGGGGGGAGAGAGAGAGAGAGAGAGAGAGAGAGAGAGAGAGAGAGAGAGAGAGAGAGAGAGAGAGAGAGAGATTGATTCTGAGACTAGAGAATATGAATGCCACCCTGTGTTGAATATTAAAATATCAAGTTCCACAGTTCAAGAATGGCCTTTGTAAATGTTTACTTTCTTTGTACTTGGGATCTCTGTTTTGAAGTGTGACTTAAGTTGAAAGTCTTTGTTCTTTTTATATAAATAGTTGTAGCTGTGCCTGCTGGGGATCCCTGGAGCCCTGAACCTTATAACTTTGCTCATAGGTTGTCCTGGAGAAAGTTACCCTGAGTGATGGTCAGAGAGTATTCAAGAAGACAGTTTATAAAGGAAGCTGCAGTGGGGTCTATGTTTTTAGCATTTGGTTTGACATTAATACAGCCCTATTACCATTAAAATTAGCCCAGTAAAGGTAAGTTTGACTTATCAGTACTGTGACTGGAGCACTGGCTGAACCCACTGTGGACTATTTGGTGTGGGAGGGGAAAGAAGGGATGGAACAGTTAGAGATTTTTATCAGGTTTTTAGCTCCTCACTGGAAATCTTAGCTCTCAAAACATTTCTAATTTCCCTCATTTGAAGGTTCAAACAGTTTCAAATTACTGCCCATGGATTGTTCTTGACATCCAGAATAGTAAATCTGAGCTGTGGAAATGCTGGAATGTGTTTTTGTGCTTTTCCTGAACAAGGGAATTCAGCGGGTAAATTACAGTCATTTGCTGGAGTGTAATTTACTGAGAGCCTTTAGGCAAATGCAGGAAGAAGGACAGCAGCAGAACGGAAAAGCCCGCAGAAAAACTGTTTTGTGTATTTTCCCCTTTCTCATTAAGTATTTATTCACACAAGAGTTTTATGAATTAATGGATGGCCCTACAATTAAGACAGATAACCTTTATCCGTTCTGAGCACTGGCAGACCCAGTTTTGAAGCACTGACTGCATGTAAAAAATACAGTTGAAATCTGATCTCTGAAACTCTGCTTGTCTGTGTTGTGTTGAGATCCATGTTGTCTTGCTGAGGATTGATTATAAAAGGGCATTGCTATAGCTTCAGAGCCTCCAGATTCGACTACACTCACAGTTAAAAGAATACAACATTTAAATATTGTTAGTGGACAAAATGAAGGAAAAGATCTTCCATACTTGGAAAAAGAAACTACTGTTCTGTGTTAGTTTACATATATAGATGAATTTTTTTTAAGAAGAATGAAACTCAAAACATTTTGGTTGGTTGTATACATTAAAACCATGATAAATAGCCCGGCCAGATAGTAAAGAGAAATTTTATGAAATTGTCAACTAATTCCTTTTAATATAAATACATAAACATTTGTAGTAATTCTTATAAACAGTTCTGACCAGTTCCTTTCATGAAAAGCAGCGTGCTCTGTAGTAATTGCTAAGCAAACAGAAAGCTATGTTGCAAAGTGGTTTTGTACAGCATATTGTAATTTGACACTTAAGTTGTGCCCTGCATTACCCTGTGTCATAATTGATGGCTAAAGAAAGGCACATGCTATGCTAATCATTTGTTAGAATAGCTTGTTAAACTGTGGTTGCCAATTTTAAATAAACTATGCAAGCTTTCCTGGACTTGAAGGTTTTGAAGCCTACAGTTTTAAACAGTTGCTTGAAGCTGTTTTTTACTTAGGGTGTGTTTGCACAGTTCTGCCTTTATGCACAGGCCAGCATGTTTGCCAGCCTAATAGCACACTATCAAGAACCCAGTCATCGAGCTGCAGGCTTCACACCGGTGTCTCAAGGGACTGTCATGGTTTTGTGTGTACCCACATTAAATTTGGTATCTTAAAAAAACATCAATATTTGTTTGTTTTGAGATAGGGTCTTATTGTGTAGATCAGGCTAGCTTTAGACTTCCTGTGAAGTCCAGGCTAAACTCTAACTCATACATTTTCCTCCCTCGAAATTAATATCTCATGGATAGAGTCTTGTTGTTTTTTGTTTTGTTGTTTGTTTGTTTGTTTGTTTTTGAGAAAGTCTTTCTGTATAGCTCTCTGGCTGTCCTAGAACTCACTGTGTAGACCAGGCTGGTCTCGGAGGTTTGCCTGCCTCTGCCTCCAGAGTGTGTGTACCTTTAACCCTACTGGATTATAAATTCTTAATAGTAAAATGTTTGAAAATCAGAGGGCATATTTACTTATTTTTGAAAGTAATGTTAAATTTATCATATACTTACCAAACATAGTGAATGGACATAAAGCAGCTTTTGTTAATATAGAAGTTATTAATAGCAGAATGCCAGGAAGGACATTCAAGCAGTAGACTGAGATTTAAGAGGGTGCCATCTGCAGTGAGCATGGGTTCCCATTTTTTGGAGTAGAAGCTTCTGCTGAAATCCATGATGAGTTCTCTTAGGTAAAGAGAGGAATCCAGAGCTGGTGAGAAGGTTGACTCAGGCGAATGTTGGATAAATGGTCACCACTGCTAGTGGAACTGGAGCATGATGAAGGAATGGATGTCTTCAGACATAAAAGAAATGCTACCTCTGGAGAAAAATGATTTCATGTGCAGAGAAGGGTTATTCATTTTTAAGAGATTAAAAATGATTGAATATAATACCTTTAATTTGTAACAACGGTCTGACGGCTGCTTCCTGTCTAAAGTAAACCTTTTGATCAGCGTGTCTGTTTTGATCTCTTCTGCCCCAGAGTGTATTGAGTGGATAAAGGAATGATTTTCAGTTATTGTGCACATATTTAATTAAGTCAGTGAAGATACTCGGATGGATTTAGTTCTTGGCCATTCAGTGGACAAATACATGTGTGGTTACTCTGTGGCATACAACTGACCCCTTTGTGTGGAAGAATTTCTAGAGAATGTTCAGGATTAAGTTATTCTGTTATGTGAGACCAGAGGTTCCACACAAGCTCTTCTAGAAACAGACACCCATTTGATGGCATTTAGGGAAGTTATGGATTTAATTCATACCCCTCTCCTATTCTTTTATACCCAAAAAAAATGAATTAAATTTTCTAGCCATGCTCTCCCCCCCCCCCCCCCCCCGGCCCCACTGTATTTCATTTCCTTTCTTAAAATGTGTAAAATCTTTGGGAAGTTTAAGATTTGATTGTCATTATAAAAGCATAGCCTTAATGTAATTTATCAGAATTTGTTCACAAATTTATAATATTTTGTTTAAGTCTAAATGAAATTAACTAGACAGGTGGTGGTGGCGGCACAGGCTGTTTTTTTCTTTTTCTCCCAGAGCTGAGGACCGAACCCAGGGCCTATGTGCTTGCTAGGCAAGTACTCTACCACTGAGCTAAATCCCCAACCCCGTGGCACAGGCTTTTAGTTCCAGCACCTATTAGGTCTCCGTGAATTTGAGGCCAGCCTGGTCTACAGAGCTAGTTTCAGGACATCCAAGGCTACACAAAGAAATCCTGTCTTAACAACAACAACAAAAAGGTAATTAAATGCGTGTGTTTGAAATACAAAATCCTGATTTTTGTAAATAGTTGGCACAGAATGCAAAATCTGGCAAGTGTGAGAAGGACGGGTGCTCATAGCTCTTTAAGAACACATCTTAATATGGAATATTGTGAGAATGCTGTTAAGGTTATTTCAAAAGATATATGCTTTTTTGTTAAATTATAATTTGGAAGCATAGCTATGGCATTTAATTACTTTTACCCACAGCACGGTGTAGGGAAAAAAGTGAGCGCTCCCATAATTCACACGGTCAGCTGTTCTTCATTTAGCGTGATCTCTAGCAACAGTACAGCGCCAGGCACCTTATGGCAGAGCCCTTCAAGTATCCCATGGGACATGGGCCTTGGATTCTGTTAAATGTGGATCTCCCGCCCCAGTGGTTCTGCGTTACCACTGACCAGTGCAGAGGAAGGTCCTGGCTCCTGGCTTTTGGGTATCATCCCAGGGCGGCTGCTCACTTCAGGGTTGCATGAAGGCGTGGTGACAACCTTTCCCCCTACGCAATCGAGACTAGAGCGATAAATACAGGCTTCGTGGGATCTCGGTTTCGGCTCGAATTTTCTTTCTGCGGTAGTTTTTGTTCTCAATCACCTTGATGAAACAATCTCGAAGGCGCTCGGCTCTCCATGGCATTTGGAATGAGCCCCTGACAGGCTGATTTTCCACCCCTGTTGTGATGCTGCTTTCTCTAGTTAATATTCCTGCGTAAGTGTCGCACAAAAGTAAACCCTAAGAGCCGCAGACTAGGAGGCTGCTCCATTTGCATTAATTATGCAGTCAGGGCGGGAGCACTGTCAGGCTAGGCGGGAGGGCTGTGGCCGCAGAGAACAATGGGCTCTGAGACTCGGCTCCACGGCTGCTCACCGCGTCTTCAAACCTAAGCCCGGAAACTTGCTTTGGGGCCACGCAGAGGAGTCTTTCCGGGATCTGTGAGCTGCCGCCTACAGGAGAATCTCAGAGGAGGACCGCCGAAAGGCTCCATGTGCACGTTTTAGCGGACAGGAGAAAATGCCAAGCCAGCTGCAAAAAAAATGGACATCTTGGGAAAATGGTTTGGGGTGGGGGTGGGGATAAGACAAAAACAAAACCCTCTGCTATGAATCTGAAACATCATAACATCATCTGGGAGGTTTCCCCACTGTAATTGGTGTGGAGGCGTCCTAACTTAATGATGGTGTCTTTCAATGGAACTGACTTACATGGGGAGCACAGGGAATTGAGCTGTACAAACATTTGTTGAGACCCTATGTCCTAGATGATGTGGAATTATTACTTCATTATTATTGGCTGGAAAATACTCCAGAACAGAGAGATGATTGCGTATGGAAACCATGGGGAAGTGCCCTTGTCGGGGTTTCCCTGCCAGTGACTTAGCTTCAGTTAAGCACTGTTGGAGCTGCTAGGGTGGATGCGTCTGTTTCTCTATTCTTTTTGTAGAGTATCAGAAAAGATAACATTTCTACAGTGTGTACCTTACACATATAATTGTGGGGTTTAGAATGGTCTGCTTGGGAGGAGTGACTAGCCAAGTCTCTGCCAGTAGAGCAGCAGCACACTGAGATTTGTAAAAATTAATAAAAGAAATACAGGAGCTTTGCTCTCTTTTGGATTCCTAAACAATTCCCTGGTACGATTGCATGCTTTTCTTTAAAATAAAAGATTTCATGTGTAGCATTATGTGAGTAAAACCTGGAACATTCAGCCAGGAGCAATCATAGTGAAATTTTTTCCAAAAGGTATTAGGCCATCCTTTCAAGGCCATATGTAGTTGCCGGAAGAGATGACATTTACCTCCATCACAGCCAAACTCATAATTTCTGGGAAACCAGCTCTATGTCTTTGTCTTTTCTATTTATGAAATAACATGTATTACTTAAAAGTATTTTATAATGTATTCTGGCATTATACTATGTTCTTGTTCCAAAAATGAACTGTTTTTTTAAAACAAATGTCATTTGCTCCTTGGCCCACCAGGACAACATAGACCACTCTGTTGCATGGTACATGTTTTTAATGTCACTTTGAATCACTAAAACACAAAATTATAGATAGGTAATCTTTTCTTTAATAGAATACATAAAAGTACAACTTTCTAAAGTGAAGGTTGAATCATCAAAGAGCAGACCCCCCCCACCTTTTTATTACAAAACGGCAGCATTAGAAACATGTAAGTGAAATGTCAAACTGGAGGGAGAATGATATGCTACTTTCAGTAGTTTATATAGTAGGCTAATGTACAAATTATCACCACATCACAGTGTAAAGCTGCATGTATAGAAAGATTGTAATTTGTTGTTTCACAAATAGAAAAAAATATTCATGGAACTCATTTTTCTCTATTGAATTGCTTTAAATTTGCAACAAAACAAGAATTTAAAAATGTATTTTCTTCCAAACCTTGGAGTGGGGCTCTTTCTTAAAAACAACATGAAAAACATACAAATTTAGTGAGCATTGGGCCTTTAGAATTTTAGTTTTGAATATGCACATATATGTGTCTTAAGTAAAAGCTCCCAGAATTTTTTACTTTTCTGATAGAGTTTTTTGAGACTCTTATACCTGAGTACTGTGTTCACATCATTTTCACCTCTCTTCTTCCCTCCTCCAACTCTTCTGTGTTCTCTTGACTCTCTCAAATTCATAACCTCTGTAGTTAGTCTTGTTATGTATACATATATATTCGTGTGTGTGTGTGTGTGTGTGTGTGTGTGTGTGTGTGTGTGTGTGTATAAAACTCTGCTTCTATTCCAGTTAAGAATTAAGACACTGCTCTACCTACGTCTCATTTTTTATTTTACCCAGGTCTCGTGGGAACCTCCAATATGAGGCCTAGTACTTCAGCATTTGAACAAGAATCTGATTTACAATGCAGCTCAACTTTCCCCATACCCACTTAGAACAGTTCCAATCATAAATTCGTTTACATAATGCTTTGCTTTTTAATGCTATCATCTGTGATATTATCTGAGACAAACATCCACAAATTAAGAAAATCTTAAATCAATGCAAGTAATAAATTGTAAATATTTTTATAAGATATAAAAATCATATTTTCACATCGTATCATTAGCCTTGATGTCACTGTATGATGCCAGTTTACAGTGATATGAAGCTTATACTATTTCACATTTCTATCCACTAAATAAAAACCTACCCTGTATTTTATTACAAAGTAGGTGGCCTGGAGGAAAAATATATGTATTCTTTCCTTTTGGTATAAAATATGCATTTGGGCTTCTCATTTCATCCCCAATCTGTGTTATTCCTTAAAAATGCAGAAGTGCCTGAAGTCCTCTTTAATATTTAATTCAACAACTTTTTAATCTGTCATTATGCTGTGATGAAGTAAGCATCAAGTGTCGCTGAAAAAGATTAAATTATACTTGGAAATAGGAATTGAAATGATTTAGGGTTGGAGGCTGAATATTTGCTTTGCACGAGTAATAATAGTAGTAGCTTGGGTGAAGAAGGGCTCTGGTTCCGCTTTAATGTCTGCCTCGCTGTGCTCCCCTGTGGCTCTCTCTGATTTACGCTGGCATTGCTGGGCTTTATTTTATTTAAATGGAGGTAGGACTAGAAATTACTACACTACCATACATTAATTACTCCATGCTACTTCTTTGTACTCATTCCCTTTTTTCTGTAAACATCATAAACAATGATGCGACCTGCACACTGGATAGCGGCTGTAAGCTCTCTGTAGCTCTTGTTAGCAGGCCTATGGTAGGAAGGAAACACAGTAATCATTAACAGCCATCTGTGGAGTAGTGAGGGGCAAAGGGACTTTTGTGCCTTCCCTCTCACAGGGCATGATGTCCTACATAAGAATAAGTTGTGACAGGGCCTGTTAATATTTTAAACATCATACTTTAACTTCCTTTAAACATCTAGGCTCTAATATGTGGGCTGTTTTGCAATTAGAGGGATAAATTTTTAGACTGCCCATTGAGTCTTAATTGCTCAACAGGTGACAGTAAGTCTAACTTCTTTAGAGTACTTGACCTCTGTATACCTCCAGATGGAACTTCTGGAGTCCACTGGGTGATCTTTGGCTACTGAAGCTCATTTTTCCTCTAGTACTGGAGCTCTGTCTTGTGACGCTGAATAAATCATTTTACTAAAGAAAGTGAATTATGAAATTATTTGATGATATGCACATAAAGGCCTTTGTGATTGTTTGAAGGAATATGTGTTTCAGTTTTCTATAATGCATATGCGTTGTGATTCTTATGTGCTCTCTGACATTGTCTGCAAGGAATTTCTTAGAAATGTACCTTCATTTGTCATGATTTGTCATATTGATGCTTCTTTTCAAAATAAGCCTGGACATGGACTAAGACCTTAATGGGTAGCACACCTGTCAGAACATTACCAGAGCTGCGTTCATTCTCAGGAATCCTGTGTGTCTGTATCTCAGATAGCTGTCCACTTCCCAGCATGATGTCCTTTCATAAAACAGTAGAAAGGAAGCTGGGCCCAGGGCACATGCATATAGTCGGGAGACTGAGCTAGGAAGATTCCTTGGTCTATTAAGTTCAAGTTCAAGGCACACCTGGGCAGCTTAGGGGGAGACTGTCAACAAGAGAGAGGCAGGGCCAGGGGCTACTTCTTTTCTTTTGGAAATGTTCTAGATGAGATTGTAAACCTACTGTGGTAGATTCAGAATTACTAGCACCCAAAATTTAAAAATAAAGATTGCAAAAATGTTTCCAAGCTCACCACGTTTCCTGTACATTTATCTTCCCGTGTCACCATGACTGTGCACAGTGGCTCTAACACTGGAGGAAGTACAGAAGTCAGTCTGCAGTTGGTATTTTCATTTTTACAGAGAGATTTTTGACAGCTTGAGTTAATCTTATGCTCTGCATGGTTGGATTCTCTGAGTATTTAGCTTTCTACATATAAGACTGGCTTAATCGGTGAACACCCAAGATGTGAAGGGAACAACATAATTAGTTGTTATGGGTGTCTGCCCCTTTCTGTCAAAAATTTGAAAATAAAATCCTTATTGTCCTAATTTTCTTGTAGTTTAGAAATATATACTCAGAGAATCAAGTCCAATGATTATTTACAACTCAGTGTTTTGATCAGAATAACTTTTAAAAAATACACCAACTGTACAAAGACAGTTGGTCAATGTTTGCCCACAAGATAATATTCTATTAAGACATGCATTTGTCAACATGTGCCTTTTTTGCTGTACACAAGACTAGTTGCCTTTCTGAAACCTACTGGGCTTGTAGGGTAAAGTAAATGCATTTCTTTGTAGAAGAATAAATAAAAAGAGCAACCTGAGTCAATAAGCGGGTTCAATTCATGCCTACAGCCATGGCGGACAGCTCATTTTGTAGATGTGGGTGTTTTGTTTACATTTATAATGCAGCTTTATTTAATGCTGACAGATATAGCTTGTGGCAAATGATAGTCAGAATGTATGAGCAGTCATAATGCTTCTGTCTTCTTATAGTGTGCTGCTGAAAATAAGCAGTTCACCTCTGTTTTTATTGAGGAAAGGATATGAGACAGCTATAGCTTCGTGAGGCTATTTATTGAGTTGTTTTACTAGCTGTGAACATGCCGCTTTATAGCAGTTGTGAAAATGGACTTTGCTAGTGTGTGGGAAAGGAAATAACATTGCAGTATACAGGGTAGTAAAAAATCTCTATAAATAATTTTCAGACTGAGGAATATTCTCATTTAAAAAGGCAGAATGGGTACTGATTTTGACTAGCTGTCAGTTTACTACCAAAGTCAGGTAGAATTGGTATTAAAGTTTGGAGGGAGTTTTTGATTGTCCAACATTTAATTGTGTTAAAACTTAAGGAAAGTTGATGCCGTGTGTTCATCTAAGTATTGCCCAGTGTTGTGGCCTGGGCTTGTGGACAGTGTTACCCAGTTTAGAGGTGAAGTGGACAGCAGGCCAAGGGCACATCTTTGTTTACTAGCAAGTTCTATTGCAGGGCACAGAGAAATTTGTGTTCATATGCTTTTGTCATGGGTTGCTTACGGACTGCAGATATGTAAGGAACACACAGCTATATAAAAACTTGAACGTACTTATATTTTGAACCTAAAGATTTATTCATCCTAACTAAGGGAGAGGACCAGCTAAGCACAGAGTGTGAACTTGCGTTTGCATTCAGTACTTGGCAGCCACACTCATTCCACCTGGCTCATCTCCCCATGACACACAGACTTTAGTGCTAGTCTCCTCCTCTGCTGGGTCTGGCCAGGTCTGTGAACGCTCTCTGGTAGACAGTTATTGATTGGCTACCATAAAGGTGATGGATATAATACTTTTTATTCTTCAACATAAAGAAACATTACAAGAGTACATATTCAAAGATTTTATTACTTTTCTGGTTTATTCAAATGTTCATCATAGAGCAGTGTGAATGTACACAAATAATATTTCTGTGCTGCAAAATAATTTAGAAAACCATGTGAATCTCAGCAGGTGTCTCTTCCATGTCTGTGCTCAGGTTCCTGGGGAGCACTGGGCAGTAACCTGAAATAGTCCTCCTGTGATACTGTGCAGCCTAAGCTCAGTTTATTTCCCAGGTAAGGCTTTCCTGGACACATATCATTTTCTTCTCATGTAAATAAAACCCACACCACTTAGATCTTAATGCTTGGTACTTTACAAAGTAAATCAAACTGCTGTGAAGTTCTCAGTGCTTTTCTTAGTGCTTTTATTAGGCATTCCTGTTTCCACTAAATATATTATAGAGATGCTGTAAAAATGTTCTTATTTCCTTCTCCACTGGCTGATGAAATGGGTTAATCTCTCAATAGAGCTATTTCCTTAATTCACCACCTGTTTTCAAATCCCAAGTAACCGACAAGGTAAGCAGAGAGAGTCCTCTGTGTGTGCCTTATGTACCTATTTCACACACAGAAAAACTTAGGATAAAAAAAATGAAGACAAAATTCTTCCTTGAAAAAAATTTTTGAAGGAAAGTCATTGCACATTACTGAAAAGCTGCCATATTTAAATTATCACTCAGCAGTCCCATTATGCTGCCTACTGGGCATCCTTTCAATGGAAATTTTCAGCTCAAAGGGCATACCTCTATATAAAGTATATTTATTACCTTTTCTAAAAAGTGCTCATTTCCTCTCAAGCATTTTGTGATGACGTGGTAGAGCTATAATTAGCACAAATTTTACATTTTTAAAATGTAAAACAAAAGAGTTGATATTGTATCTGTAAGTCTAAGGTGTGCTTGGCTGTTATCGTTAGACTGTCTCAACTGTGTATAAGTAATCATTTATTGTTTAAATACAGAAGAGGCTGTAACAAAATGCTGTCAAGAGCCATCACACTCATTAACCTGCAAGCTAATTAGCCTCCTCCTGCCTGATTACTGACAAGTCCTTCAATCCGAACCCATTGCTGTTGTGTCAGCAGAGAAGCACAGGGAGGCAGAGGAGGGCTCCGTTAGCTGTTGTGAGCAACTCTGCTTTAAGCTCTGTTTTTACACTCTTAACAAATGCTAGAGCTTCATATCCCCAGCTATAATTAAATTGGCAACTCTTAATTACTGTAATTAGTATATTAACTGTTTCCTGTTTGTCCATAATTGATTTCAAGAAATTACGTATAATTTAATGTGATTTAAAAATTTTAATCATTGTACAAAAAGTTTCAATAGTTAAATGTATCTCTAGATACTATTGGAGTTTTGAAATAATATGCATAATAAACTTACTTAAACACAGAACCTTGTCAAACCAAATATATATAGGCTTTATAGTCACTTTTTTCCCCCTTATGCAAACATGACATTTACTCCCCATCAGAATTTTTGTTTTGTTTTGTTTTGGTTAGGCTAACATTTCTTGACTAGGTTGCAATTTAGTATGGGAATGATAGAACATTTTGCAAATGCATCTTAAAATATGAATTCATTAATTTGTGGAAGACTAATTCATTTAGAATAGCATCTTGAGGGCAAAAAACATTCAGAAGATTGTTTGTTATACCATCCAATCAAAATCAAGACCTTTATTGAGAATACCAGAAAAGCAGAGTATTTTGTTTTAGCACAGTGTGAACTGACGAAGGCTTTTTATGTGTTTCAGAATTATCACTATTATATCTTCCTGGGGAAATATTAGTTATGCTTTTGGTGTAAAATATTTGAATATCTTCAGAAAATTAGTGAAGACCTTAACTATTCTAAAATGACGCAATTACCAGCAAAATGTGTTCACATGTTTTAGAAACCACATAGTGAAATTTTGTAGTTTATGCAGGGAAGAACTGCTGTGGTGGGCTGTCTGATTTGAGAGTACTGAACTGCAATGCGGAGCAGCATTAGAGGCTATGGATGTACATGTGTATTGGACATGGCTAGAATCACTATTTACATAACCTAACAAAGAGCCTGAACTGTATGAGTGTATGTTTCCCACTGGCCAGATTAAACAAATATTGACTAAAGATATAGTATTCTGGCCTGGAGTGATGGCCCACTGTTTAAGGACACTTGCTCTTCTCACAGAAGACCTGAGTTCAGTTTTCAGCACTCACATTGAGTGGTTCACAATCACCTGTAGCTCCAGTTCCAGGGGATCCAACATCTTTTTCTGTCCTCTTGGACACCTACACACACGTGACATACACTAATATAATCACACACATATACATCTATAATAAGAATAAAAGAATGGTAGCTTTAAGTAAAAGAGCATTCTAAATAAAATTTAGCTATACATAATTCATTTAGTCAGCTTTAAAATAATTAAGATGTTACTGTAATATTTTGACTGCCACTCACTTACATATAGCATTTGGCTTTGTTTTTGAGAACTACTCAACACTATAGAAAGTACAGAACCTCACAGATACAGCCTTTAAACCCATGGTCTATACTTAAGAACCCTTGACCTGCTATAAATAAGTCAGCGATGCATGAGTTAGGGAACAGACAGGGAGAGGTTCCTGTTAAGATTCCTTCTGTGGTACTGTGGTCCCTCAGCCAGAAAAGGCAGAAAAGGCTCTTGGGGAGGTGTCTCTACATCTTAGGGCTCATCCTCTCAGTTGGGGACATCTGTTCTTATAAAGATATTGTCTCACTACCATCCATACCCTTCTTCAGAATGGCCCCATTCTGAGAGGGCAACAAGCTTCCCTCAGAAATTTCCATAGTCTCCTTGGGCATAAAATTCAACTTGAGCTTCAGGGAAGTTGGTGTTATGGTTTAAATTAGTTTTAGAAAGTAAATTAAACAAGTTTAAGGGTCTGTTGAATTTTTTAAAGGCACACTTCAGAATCACTGGGCCACTTACAGTTCATAGTTCATAGTCATAATATCCAATCATATTCTGAGCCTGTACGTCTGGTGCAGCCTATTGTTTTATGGGTAGAGAAATTCTTCAGGGGAGGCTGACCTTGTTCAAAGCCGTGTGACAGAAGTACTGTGTGGTCAGCAGAAAGGGGCTGGATTATAGGCCCTGCCTGCCCAGTGCTCTAAGTGGTATACTTTCAAACTGTAGTGGTTGAGGCTATGGCTATCTGCCTTATATTGAATGTTGTTACAAGTAGATAATTTTTAATGAATACAGCTTTATCAATTTAAGATAGATGACCAGATGTATATAGCACAATAGAAAGATGTATACTAAATAAGAAATGAATTGGTAGCAAAATGGGGTCAAACATCCCAAAACAACTCAGGAAAACCCAGTTGGACATCAAGAGGCTTCCCCCTACCCCACATGTTTATGAAATAAAAGAAACATCTGTGGTGTTGGAGTGCTTCTAAAAAAGCCAAATTTATTCCCCAACACCTTATGACATGGCATTCTTTTATATCAGAGACCTGATTTCCCCCCTTACTGTGTACTTCATGTTTTTTTATGACAGGGCAGAGATGATTGTCAGGGAGTACAGAAATGAAGCTAGACAGGTAGCACACAAATCTCACAGCTTCAAATGTGCTCGATATCGCCGTTAGTGTCTGCAGCATTCTGCCTTAGTTGCTAGAGTATAATACTAGCCCCTGCTCTGCACTTCCTACAGTGAAAGGATCTGGACATCGGCACTTCATTTTGCAAAAGACTAGAAAGGAAAGATACCTTGTCCAAACACTTCATATGAAGGTGCTTGAAGCTTGACAAGTGTAATATTCCTGTATTGAATGTATCTCTGTGTGTATTTATCTAGAAGTGACTGATGTAGGGCAGAATGTCTACAAAAAGGTAGAGGTGTTCGTTTGGTAACTGTGCTCTGAACTATTAAAGAGTAAAACCCACGAAGAAGACCTTTTTTTGATACTGTCTTTCATTTATAAACTAGAATATTGCTGAACGTTTATAGAAATGGGAGATAACCCAAGGCCAAGTGAATTTTAAATTGGGCTTTTGCTTAATGTATTATTCATATTATTGTGTCATCAGTTAAGTACATCGCTGACAATAAACTTAAAATTCAACTTTAGTAGTACCACCACCCTAATTTGAGTGAGTCAGATAGTGACCTAACATGATTTATTTTGCCCCTATATTGTAGGTAATTTTTAATATGGGGGATGAGATGTTTGGTGTGCTCTCTTCATCCCCTCTCCCGCCTCCTTTTTTTTTTTTTTAACACTTCACTATTTTTGCTGCATGACCTGGTTTTGCATTTTTCTGATTCTCTGTTCATCTAATTAGTATGTTCTAGAAAGACCTGGACCACTTATTGCGCAGAGATGTAGCCTGTGGGTATTTAATAAGGAGCTTTCAGTGCTACATTTGCATCTTTTGCTTGGGGTCTGAATAGCGAATCACCTTTCAGATCATTAGGAGCACTGCTGTATTGTTCAAATTGGGCCGCAGTATTCTAATGACAGTTTAGAACTTCAGGCTTCCTATATAACCCAGGTGACCCCAGTGTAATTGTGTGTAGTGCAGCTGACCCTAGGATAAACTGCTGACGGTTTAGTTCATCCACAGTGTGGCCTCTGTGGTCAGGTGGCTTTATACCCAAGGAGCCCCACAGAGATCCTTGGAAGCACATTAGACCGTGCTAGTTACGTGCATGATGGCATTATTTATATCACAGTACCAACCCTCCCAAGAAGCCCTGGTGCTTCTCAAAAAGAGACGCATCTGTCAAGCCGTGTGTTAGATATGGGATGTATTTTTAGCAGATAACTAACCATCTTTTCAATAGACCCGGAAACCAAAATGCTTAAAAATGGGCTACTCTGCTTTTAGGTTCTTTTCCTAGATAAGAACAAAACAGGGAGATTGTTCTTTTCAAGGAGTAAATTATAATTTATTCTTTTTCTAACCAGATAGGAAGAAGCCATTAATATTAAAAGTTTTTATGTAGTTTTGTAAGTCATTTGACACTGTTATAGAACTATACAATTTTAAAGCTAGAAGAAAATTTAACATCCTATTTTTGGAAGTTAGTGTTTTCACTAATTTTCTAATTTCCAATTGCAATGATACTTACCTACCTCACAGTAATGCCCGAGGACTCAATGATAGCTGAGAACTAAAGCAACTTAAAGACGGACTGGTAGGTTTTATGGTTTTTAAATAAATATGTTTTTCTTAGAGAACCTTAGTAGATTTGTTATGGCATTTGGCTGTGTATCCTCCTTTCTTGACTAATATAAAACCTAAACAAATAGAGGTATTGTTGCACAACTAGCTTTAGAAGATAGCATGTGAACTGAGTTAAAATGTTAGCAATTATATTTCAAAATTTCTTTTCTGAAATAGCTGTTTCTTCAAGGAGCTGTTTCCTCAAGGAGTCTGAAGTTACCAAGACTTGGTTATAATTAGTGGTTATAATTTGCTGACAACTTGTGAGTTTTAATATGATACAGTTCCATAGAGTAGGTGCTTGCAAAGGCGTATTGAATGAAAACATAAATAGACTGTGGGCCTCACACAGTAAATAGCCTGCAGCTAGCTGAACCAACTCACCTATTTAGGCTTACTTCCATAAGCTATGGGAGAATAATTTTTTCCTTTTTAAATATATAATTTATTTTTATTTTGTGTTCATTGGTGTTTTGCCTGCATGTGTGTCTGTGTGAGGGTGTCAGAAGCCCTGGAACTTGAGTTACAGACAGGCCCAAACTGCCATGTCGGTGCTGGGAATTGAACCTAGGTTCTCTGGAAGAGCAGCCAGTGCTCTTAATGGCTGATCCATCTCTCCAGCTGGAGAATGTTATTTTAAAAATAACTAGACAGTGATCAGCTACTCCCGATAGCCTGTCTGCCATGTGTTTATTTTGTTTGTCTCATCCTTTTGTATTTTTTCTTGTCAGTTTCTGTTCAGGAGTTCTACAAATCAACTGTGAAAAGTAGCCACCTGACCTGGCAGGACCCTTGCTTAAGCCCCAACAACCTGATGTTATCTTTGTCTCCCTTTTAATTGCCTTTCCTTTTCATTGTTACAGAAACCCAAATCTGTTTCTTCAATTGTATCTTTCAGAGCTAGCTGGCAATAAAACAGAACTTGTAGTTTTAATAAGTGATTATTTCTTATTTCAGAGAGACTAGCAGGAGGCAAACCTTTATGCAGAAACTTTTACTGCAAGGACCTGAAAACTGGAAAATAATATCAGACTGAATGCTTAATTGAAACCGTGCCCTGTGTGCATGCATATCGAAGTCGTTATGTATATCTAAGGCATTATGCATATCTAAGGCATTATTTGAAGCTTGAGGCTTCCTATGTATGAGAGCAGTGGCCAGTGCTATTCTGCTAAATAGTTTTGCAGGATTTTCTCTTCCAAGAGGAATTTGTACTCACATTATTGTTTCCTCTGGGATCCTAGACAATGACTCTGTGGTCTGATTCATTAATATTGGTTGTCTTCAGCAGAGAGTATCCAGATTTGACCTGCCAAGTATTAAATTTTTAATGTATTACTAGTCCTTTCACAATGTAAGGCTTGTCTTTGTTCTTTGTATTTTTGTACTGTTCAGCTTGAATTAGATACAGTTAATTTGTAGCATCACTAACTATGCCTCATTTAAAACACACACAATACACATATAAAATGTTTATTGGTGAGATATTTCAGTGTGAATAGCTACCTTTTTAATATTTGAAGGCATACATTTCCAAATTTATTTCGAAAAGTGCCAGGGGTGCTATGTGCTATGTACAATAAGTTAATTATTATGCTATTAACATTGATGATGTTGAATGTGTATTAGTTAATGTGTTAATGACGTGTTAATTACTGTACACGTTTGTGAAGACCCTTCAGGCTTGTTCTATGATGCAACGTGTCAACTTGAGCCAGACCAAATAATCTGCAAGGCAGACTGTAACTCTTAGAGTAACACTTGTAAACATAAATTATAAATTAAATTATGCTTTTTATTATTCTTTTCCTCCCTGGTAGAATGAATATGTAATCCTTCTGCTATCTGCACCTGTTAGAACCTAATGCTGTCAGACTCTGTTTTCCCCAAGAGGACTAGAAAAGATTTGTTATGTAGTAACTTACGCTTTGTTTACACTCTGGCATTTAGTGTGTATTTTATATAGAGTCATGTGCCTTGCATTCTAAAAGATACTCCTCCTCCTCTTCTTCCTTCTCTTCTGCCTCATCTTCCTGCTCCTCCTCCTCCTCCTCCTCCTCCTCCTCCTCGTCCTCCTCCTCCTCCTCCTCCTTTGTTCCCTTCATTGATTTAAGATGAAAGTCACACTTGGCCCATATGCAGGCAGATAAAAAGTGGCCACTACCGCTACTTGATATTAGTCCACATATACTTTGGATTTAATTATGGACTTTCTAATTTTTTTTTAATATTACTACATCAGTCATTTGAAAACAAAAGAAGCCGATGGCAATTTCAGACTGTAAGCAAAGGCCAGAATTTGCATTCGTTTGAGAACATGGGATAATAGGTTTGTTTTCTGTTTCATAAATATGCTTTGTACTTTGAAATGTGAGCTATTTTGGGCTATGATATTGTACCATTCAGATTCTTAGCTGCCTGCTTCTTCCTTGTCAACATCTTTGGAAATACAACTGGTGATGTTGATCTTCAAGAGATTTACTTGGAGGCCAACATTAAAATGATAGAATTGTGTTGTACATACAGCGATATTTCTTAGTTTTGTTGCTTCAAACTCATTGTTTGATTTTTAAAACAAAGAACAAATTTTGTGAGCTCACAAACTTCCTTAGGATGTGATAGTGAGGACTTGTCATTTGTACTGTTTTAGCCTGCCTTCTTTCCCTGCTTACTTCATCCCCTCCCCCTCCTATTCTTGTCTCACCAACACATCCCCCCCAGCTGCCTCAGTTTCATAATGACTAAAGTGGGCACAATAGTAGCATCCACCTCAGGATATTAGAATAGAATGACTGAATGAGTTCATCCAGATAGAGGATTGTGAGAGTGCCTAGCATGTAGAAAGCTCTTAAAAACAATGTGAGGCCTTATTATTAGTCTGCTTTTAGACTGTGCTGAAAATTATTTGGAAGCATTTATTTTCCACTGTTTTAATTCCAGAAGAACTGATAAGAATTTGAGTTTTTGATTTTCAGTCATTATAGTTTCAGGCCCCACTGCAGGAAAGCACCTAATTTTAACGATTTTATTACTCTGGTGTTGTTTCTATCCGTCCTCCTGGAGTCGTCCTCGTCTTTTTCATTCATCTGAACTTGTATTGGTATCGAAGGATATTCTGACTGGGACGTTGGTCTCTCTGGCAAATATTTGTGTATCTCTTGTTTAACAGCCCTGATGTCCTCTTGTAATACCCATGCAAAAGGGATTCCAGTAAATCTTGTGTTCAGCATCCCACATTGTTTGTTTTAGCTGCCTTCCACTTCATGCTTCTTCCTTTAAGAGCGAGCCATTACGAAAGGTTAGATTCACAGTTAGCAGGCTTTAGCTCTCCCTTTTGAATCAGTGAGGTTGCCATTTTATTGCTCTCCGACTTACACTTCAGTGATGAGAGTAAACTAGCATCAGATTAAAGGTCAGCAAATCCCATCAAAGAGAGGAATATTAGGGGCAGAGATAGTTGGAGAGGCAGCACACCACTGGGTATTGACAGGGTGATTCCAGGGTATCAGGCAGCAGAATTATAGCTGCCCAGAGAGTCAGTACAGCTTTAATGAGCCCGTGTGAAGAGGAAGAGGGTGGATTTATGTAGTTCCTCATAATTTTCTGTAGAGACTGTTATTGCAGACATTCTGTGGAGTGTTCTGGTCTTTCATTTAATTCAAAGGTCCTGGAGCTTATCCATCCTCTAAATTCTTTTTTTGTTAGCTCAAATCAAAGTTGACATTTCCATGGTTTACCACCTAAAACATCCAGTTCAAAATCAGGTTTCTTTAGGCAATTTTGAAATCTGTAGATTCTTAGTATAAATCTGTAGACGTGGTTGTTTCCTCCTCAGAGAAGTAGGTTAGTAATGAAGAGTTTTTTCATTACCAGGAAGCCAGGGTAGATGCACATTTATACACTGCCTTTTGAGGAACTTAGGAAAGGTTCTGCTTATAATTGATGCTGTATTTAAAGGATCAAGTGCTCATTCTTCTTAAATCAACTCTTCTAATTAATTGTTTGTGTGTCTGTTTGTGTGCCACAATCTCACTCCTTATGCCTCCAGCACTCTCCTTGCTTGAAGAAGACAAAGAGATGCCCAGGGCAGGGGCTGTTTTAATTGTTCTAATGAGAGATACTGTGTTTAATTGCCATTATTTTCAGTTTTACCTTGATTTTGATATGTTTGATATAAAAGTGAGGTATTAGATTTATATAATTTCAAGAGAAGGAATATGCTTTAAGAAGTCAGATGTTTATGAAAAACAAACAAAAAACCCAGACCTTTGTTTTTGCTCTGACAGAGATCTACCCAAGGTCTCATACATGCTCAGCAAGTGCTGTGCCACTGAACTACATCCCCAGTCTAAGAAAGGATCTTTGGCTGTCTTTGCTTAAAGTGTTAGTGTTGGACAGTTTGACAGATAATTTTTTTAAGTTAAACTTTTTTATTGTTATTGGTACTAGAAAATAGACAGTTAAAAAAATTCACTGGAGTGTTTAATGACTTTGCCAAGCTAGCCACTGTTCGCAGCTTCTATGTAAGAATATACCCTTTTGATGTATTTCTAGAAAAATGAGTTATTTACATTATTCATGGAGATCTACTTTGAAGAGGCTTTTAGGCACTTTGTGTTGTCCTTGCATGCTATGTAGATGGCTGTTCTTTTGGGAAACATGCGTGGTTTTTAACGGAAGGGAGAAATGGTGCGGAGGTACCGTAAGAGGCCCACGTGTGAGCTTTGCTGCTCAAGGTTGCCTGAGACTGCAGTTCTTACAGGAGCATGTGAACACATAAGCAAGACTCATATAGATGAAGGCTGCAGAAAAAGCACAGAAGCCATTTTCAGTCATTATTTAGATGCTGTGTTTATATTAAAAACCCAATGTACTTGCAAACAAAATCATGTGGCAACTCTAGTAAAAGCTCATGTTTCCTATAATCATGTTTTGCTTCACAAAGCTCTTCCAATAAAACTCAGCCTGTGTCCTTTAAAATAGTACAGATAAAACTTTATGTGTGCTGTTCTGTTGAAATGTACAGCGAATGCCAATGACCCTCATGCTGTATTTACTAGCATTCTTTCTGAGCATTGCCTGTGCATCAAGATAATTTGACATTCCAAAAATAACAAAGTGGAATTCTTTACTGAAGGGGGAAAAAGGGGAAGGGTAGGTATATGCTGTTCGTAATTAATTCAAGTGGCTATAATTTATAAATTCACTTTGCATTTTTGAGAAAAGGAAGATAGCTACAGCAAGAGAAATGAATACACAGATAAGCATGAGATTAATTATCTGATAGGGCTGTATTCTTACTGCCATGAGTGACGTGTATTGGTCACTTTAAGGTGCACAGATATATCTGAGATTTTAAAATTCAACTGGAGTCTAATATTTTCATTTGCGTAAATTCATGAATGGAAAAAGGACCCTTTCTCCCCATTAGTAGTTTCAGACTAAACATTTTACTCTATACATGGATATGCATGCTTTTTAACATTACCATTCATTTCATCTGTGAAATAGTTGATTAAAGTTTCCAAAATACTAATGAAGAGGATATGTAACCTTGGCCTCATTTTAACTAATCTTAACAAGAACACTGTGTAGCCATTTTGAACACTTTAATGAGTACATTTGCCGGAAGAGCAGAGGCCTTATTCAGAACAAATCAGCAGCACCATTTACTTCCCTGTGCTCCTTCACACAACTGTTCTTGAGGCTTTCTTAAAGGTGTGAGCAGAGCTCACTCCCAATGAACAACCCATATGTCTTGTCATTGACACGCATCAGAGTGCCACTCAACTCCTAGAGGTGATGGGGGAGTGAAGCTTGGGCTATAACATTGAGATCGCAAAAAGCAGTAAAACAACATGCTATCAAAATGTGCTACAGCGTGATGGCAACACAACCTATGATGATGGAATTTAATGCAGAAAAATGCTAGAATCTTAAAAAAGGACAAAGTTGACCATGGAATAAATAATATCAGAAATTAGATAATTCTTAAAACTGGAAGGTAGAATTATTTCAGATCATATCCATGTTGTTTATATGCATAAGTTGGGGTTTTGGTAATGTTTCATTTTTGTATACTATACCAAACAATTCATTCTCTGACTGAAAGACACAGTACTTTAATAAAATTATTTCTGGCTGTGTGGTTTTAAGTGACTTATTATTTGTTAAAGTGGCACTTCTGTGCTAGGTGCTGTATTAGGCCTTTTATATATTTCATGTCATTTGAACTTCACAATCATTCTGTAAGTTGGTAGAACCCCTATTCACAGGGAGAGAAGCAAAAGACTTCCTCTGATCATAGAGACAGAGTGACAGGCAGGGTGGGAATCTAGGCTGTTCTGACTCCAAAGCCACATTCCCTTGTGCTGTGGTTTATTTTTATTATAATTGCAGTGTGAAATTTTATTGTAACTTTTAAGCATACCCATATATTTTTAAATGTATGTGTCTTTGTGTGTATATATGTGTGCATTTATACCACATGTGAGCAGGTGCCTTTAGAGGCCAGACAGAAGAGGGCATCCAATCCTCTGCAGCTGGACTTACAGGCAATTGTGAGCTGCCTGATGTAGGTGCTGAGAACTGAACTATGAAAGAGTAGCAGCAGGTGCTCTTAACAGCCAAGCCATTCTCCAGCCTCACAATGTGACTTTTAAGTCCAGTATCATGTTCTATTTCTTTAGGTTTTTTATTTAAGAAAGAGAAAACTTTATTTAAACTTTTTGAGTCTGTGTGTGTGTGTGTGTGTGTGTGTGTGTGTGTGTGTGTGTGTATGGTGTTTTTTCTGCATGTATGTCTGTGTGAGCCTGGTACCCATGGAGGCAAGAACTGGAGTTAAAGATGGTTGTGAGCCATCACATGTGTGCTGGGAATTAAACCCATGTCCTCTAGAAGAGCAGCTAAGACTCTTAACTGCTGAACCATCTCTCCAGCTTTGTATTTGGATTTAAAACAAAGAAATTTTCATATATGACCATGGGTTCTGTGATAACTTAACCTCTTTGGAATTTAATTTTCTAATCTGTGAGGTTAATGGCATCTACTGGGATAAGATGATTTAAGAAATCAAGTGAGAATGCTTGTGGAAGATATAGGTATTGTTTGATGGTGGTATATGTGTTCAATTCCTTTTTAAATTTAAACCTGGAGAACTTTTAGGCTAAGAATGAAGCTCTAATACCTATGTTAGATTAACATTAACACTTGTGAAGTAGGAAGTGAAAGCTGTCTACGTCAGGAATAAAAGGACAAAGGACAGGAGACATTGCTTTTAGGCAGAAATGTTTTGAATTGTGAACTGTGTCTAGAATGAACTTCCCTGTCTGGAAGATGT